>NC_134829.1:9261362-9339442 GCF_004210375.1 Tachypleus tridentatus | reverse complement strand
AATAAATAAAGCATCAATGTTATTCTTCACTTAATAAAATTTGATTCGAAACTGACACCTTTTACTGAATTAACACAAAAACATTATAATCACATAGTTTACAAAGTGGCTTTTTCTGTTTGTCATAATCATGTACCATTGATAAGTAAACATAAGTGATTAAGTAACTTTCGAAAGATAAAGAGTTGGGAGGAGGTTATTTGATGGTTGTATAAAATTTATTAATAACAATGAAGATGGGAAACTTTCTTATTTTAAGTTTCAGCCTATCAAAATCCATAGCTGATGTTTCCAATTAGTGGTATTCTGAAACCAATGCAAAATAAGAATGAAAATTTAAAATAAAGAATTCAAAGTAGGGAGACATGTAACATAGAAATGTAAAGGATTTACATCAGGATTTATTTGAAAACTTACTTCTAAATTAAGAAATTAAAAGTTGCATAGTTTTAAAACTTGAATTAAAATATGCTTTCTTGGTACCAACCTTATTTACATACATTAATAATAAGCTTGTATAATTAAATTTGAATATAAACCTGATAGGTTGATCACATTTTACTCATTTTGTTGTGAATTATTAATTTGTGTCATGTAAAACCAATGGTCACCATGTCTTAGTGTGGCTAGTTTAGTTAGGGCAGTGTGGTTTGTGTTTCATTACCAACAGAAATCAAACTTTCTACTCTGGAAATTGGTGAAGCAATTACAACGTTTTGCAAGTTTCTGTGTGATCCTAGCACATGTATCATTTATCATGACAACTGGTTTTACATAAAAATAATTAAGCTGAAAAATAACACATTCACATCTTTTAATAAATGGATGTGACATACACACTACAGTTTAGTCTATGTGCATATAAATTGTCAGAAGGGCTGAAGAGTGAAAACAAAAGTCTAGCTGTTGTCATATGCAGCTTAAACAAGACTTAGTAAGTAGTAATAATAAGAAATACAAGTTGTTTGTGTTATTGATTTCTGAGCATGCATTTTTGACAATTTATTCCTCTGCTAATATTGTAAAATATATGCATATTAAAGCCACATCAAGTTTGTATATAATTTTAACAAGATATTTACTTATTTAAATTTCCAAGTGTGTTTTTACTTAATTACAATGTGAGAAATGTTCCAAGTATACTTATTAGTTCCTTAATGGTTTTTAAATTTTACAAGATAAAGTTATGACTATCAAATATCTTATTTTACGAAATAAACATTATCCTCTGTTGTTTTACTTTAAATTTAGTCAAATTAAAGAATATTCTAAGTACTAGGTTTTTATTTTGGCTATGTATGTATCCTAATAAAGTTTTTTATGGTTGTTCTTTTGTTTTCATTACAAATAATTTTAGTAACTACACAGTTATATCTGTGGAGGCAGCCGTGATATAATATGGTACATCCAGCTATTCAGAAGCTCGAATTTCAGGCATAGGGATTCTGCAGTCTCTCACAACATAGAGGTTTAATTTCTGGGATTGCTATGTAAATGTCTCAGTTTTTTCTTGGTCTTTGAGATGAACTCTTTTCTACAGTAATGTCACTTATAGTATATTGAGAGGAGGTTAAACGCATTTCAGTCAGAAGTTCCAACAGTAACTCATTTTTATTATGCAACTTTTAGGCAGAGATTTTGCATCTTCCACAATAGCCCTGTTTATGGTGACTTAATCAACTACTGTTTGACTCTCACAACTACACATTCTTGAACTCCTTGATAGATTTCTTATGTTGTTTTGGATCGTTGGTCTCAAATGACCACTCCAGTTACCTGATGGGTGTTTTAAGTTTACATTAAATGTCCTTTTTTAACACCTGTTTGTGACATGACTCTCATATGCCGTATATCCACTTTACCTGAAAGTTTATTTTTTGTGGTTGCTGACCCATGGACATCACAAGTGTGTGTGATTTGTGCTGTTTGTCAACAGACTGCATTCTCATTCTCTACATTCTCAAACCAGTTCTTCTTACCCAAGATACTGTCAGGTAGGTAGGAAAGAGGATAAATCATTATTACAGATTCATCTGATCACTATTTCTCATTTCTGTTTCCAGTTAGATTTCAATTATGGTCATGTTCAGTGAAGGTATTCAAGATTTTGTTGCTTGTCACTAATGCCTTTAGAGATACTAGACAATGACTTTTATTCTGGGCTTACATTGAAATAGATGAATCTTCTGAGAGTTGCATATAATCAGATTTGTGACATTTCCATGTCCTTAGCAGCTGAGTAAAGTATAAGGAGATCCTGCTGATCAATGGAGTGAATAAATTGGGGTCAGTTTGCTTTTAAAAATTTATGGAACTTGGTTCACCTATTACTCTGTTTCCAGAACACTATTCCACAATACTCCCCAGTGTGCATTACCCACCCACCCCAATTCTAGTAGTAGAGCTAGGTTGTTTTTACCACACTCAGTTTCTAGTCAGTGGGGTGTTCAACAAGAGTTTTTTCCTCCAGAATGTTAAAGTGAATTCCTCCACTTTTGAAGAAAAGAGCAAAGTTAGAGGCTTTCCTACCTGGACTCCTGGATGTTTTTTTCCAGAAATCAGTAAGAATGGCACTAGTACAAATTTGATCTTGACTATCTAGTTGAGATGTGCATGACCCTTGCTTTTAATCAGTGTTAGTTCAGTACATTGTTTATGTAAGATGGTCTGCTGTTTTCTTGTTATTCTGAATGTGGAGTGGTCCTATCCTGGTTCTTTGGTTGAGCACAGTTATTCCACATCCTCCCTGTAATAATTCTGGGGGAAAGTGGGATGTACTTTTCTCACATAACTCGAGAGTGAGGATGAATGTTCATAACTGAAGACTGAATGAGTTCTGTTTCCTTTAGTTTGGTAAGGCCTACATGATCCAATCATTTTGAGGATGGAATGTTGCCTTTGGACTTTTCAGGTTGCATTCTTTCTCGTGGTTTTGGTGGCTCATGACACATCACACTTATGGGTATAGATTGAGATGTACCATAAAATTTTCTTTTAAGTTCTACTGGATCATCAGAATAATTAAACAAATCAATTGCACAAGCTAGAAGAAGATAAAAAGAGCATGATTCATTTTAAGATATAAAAAATGCTCCAGATAAGAAGCATACCAGTATGTGTTCCAGTGAAAAATTGGATATTTATGACTTTAAAAAATGTTGTTGTTTTACTGCTGCAAAAAAATGAATACTGCTCCTGCTGCCTTAACAGCAATTGATAGCTGCATTCTTGTAGCTTTTTGAAGTTCTGCCTAAGATTTGCACAGTTCACACAATAGAGCAACAAGAATAAGCTCTCTCTAACAACCAGATGTTTCTGTTGGTAAACTCATGAATGATCAGTTTATTTCATAATGAATTACTGCCCTGTCTGTATGGAAATAATAATACTAGGCCCCTCTTTCTGTTTTTTTGTTTATTATGAATGTTTTTTTATAATTTCTATAAGTAGTGTTTAATTTCTGATTTTCTGAGAATGTTCAGGTAAACCATAAAAGAAGAAACATGCACTGCATGAAAATATGTATTTTAATACTATATAGGCTTAAATATTTTGAGTAAAAACCCTTCTCCTGCTTAAGTGGAAGAAAATGTTGCAGTATCATTATTTGTGTTTTTTATTTCGACATCTGATGACTTAATTTGTAAAATTAATCCTGCGCTAAATTTCTCCTTTTGAAATAAAATAATTTATTATTAATTGAATTTCTTTTTACCACAAAATATTTCTGCTGCACTTTGTAAAAAAATTAAAATTACTTCCACAGACATAATTCCGGAGTAATTACTCCTTACAGAAAAAAAACATTATCTGGAGCACTGGTATAAAATTATTTTCTTATATCACATAAAAGATTCAGTGCATATTACATAACAATGATTAGTTTGTATAAGACATAAAAAGCATTCCTCTAAATGAGAATCAGAGTTAGTTAGACTGTGTTATTTCTAGGAATTTTATGAGCATAAAGGGGTAGAATATTTTTTGTAAGACAAGAAGAAATTAATACTTTCATGTCAGTGAGAGTCTCAATAAAGAGAATTTTGAAACGTAAAGTAACTGTCTAAGATGGGAGGACTACTTTGGAGCAGAACTTTCCAGTGGGAGTCTGCTTCCATTGCAGTGGACAAACCTGTAGTAATAAATGGTGGTTACCATTTTTACAATTCAAGTGTTAGATAGGGAGGATTGACTTGAGCATAAGTTCAGGGCCTTTTAAGAAAAGTGAGTATGTAAAACATTGAGAGCATAGATGTCAGAATTTATTTTAGTTAGTGTAAACAGTATTATAAAATGTGATGCAAAGGAGAGATAGTAAATGAAAACAAGTAATTAAGATCAAAACATAGAGGGAAGCCAAGAAACATAAGACTGAACCCAAGTCTGCTTTAATGTATGAATTGTGTAGTTAATCTAATATCCCACATGTGTTGGTGCTAAATGTGATTTAGATTTATGGATGATCAACCGAAGAGATGTAGCCATTTAAGTGGTCAACTGAGTGTAAGAAAAGCGAGTGAATAAAAACATCAGAATAAGTTAAACACACATGTAAGGGAAGAACTGTATCAATGAAATAGAGAAGACCAGTAAACACTAACCACTTATAGAAAATTGACTAAAAGAAATAAAGTGACATGATGATGAGGTACAATAAGAAGAATACTGTGTATGCATTCACTTTTGTCATTGAGTGACCATGATAAAGTTTAATGACAAAGAAACATTTTCCATTTTGAAATTAGGTGCCTTATGATAAAGACTGAGTTGAGATGGATTTCTAATCTCCTGATTTCTTTGGAACCATAAATAAACTGATGTAAAACCTGAAAAATCAATGCGATTTTGGCTGCTTCTTTCTAAAAGAGAGTGATTTTTTTTTATCAAGGATTTAAAACAAACTGGATCAGAAAAAAAGAAACGGAAAAAAATTGGTGAATTAAAAGAGGAAGAGAATGGTGAAATTGAAATTAAACACAAAACAGAAAGATCTGTTAAGACAAAAAATCTCAAACCCAAAAGTACTACAGAAAACAAATGATTTAAGATGACCCCAGCCCTAGTAGTCCAGGTGAGGAAATCATGCAGAACAGAATAGTCAGAAGTAAATACCTTAAAGAAACTCACCTTTTTTACTATTACCTTTAGCCACTCTTGGATTAGAATGAATTGGTAAAACAACACAAGTGTTAACAGGCAAAACAAAAGGCCTAACATTTGACTTGCTGATGATCTCCAAGAATAACAACAACCAGAAATAAATTATATGCTTAAACCTTAATCAGTTCCTGCTGGTGTGCTTCTCCTGAATGGTAAACTTATTCAGGTAAAATTCCTGCACAGAAAAAGTGTTGTAGGAAAGAAATTGTTTTTTCAAAATCAGCTTCAATTTTAGGAAAGAAGAATGCTTTGAGGTAGTATTTTAATTCTAGCTAGAAATAAGTGGAATGAGAATAGTTAATAACTGTGAAGAAGACAGTTTTAAAATGAGATAAATCAGAGTATGCAGAGCAGAAAATTGATGATTAGTCAAAGTGAAAACCCCAATCACCCCTATAACTGATTTTAGTGTCAAGAACTTGAAAAGACATATGAATATAGTGAAAAACTTTGCTAAAAGACTACTGGCATGATGAACACAAGGAAATTGAAGGCTATTAATGTTTTGTTGATTTTTGAATATAAAGGAAAGATAGAGGACAAAGAATGAAGAATTGAATCTCCAACATAACACTAGCTCCCTCTGCCCTAAATGAAATTGGTTAAAGATTTAAATTAGAACATTCCAAAGAAAGAAAAGAAATTAAACCAGTAGATGCCTCTTTATGATTAAGAGTTCCAGACATTGAAGACAACTAGGACTGAACTAATAGTGGATAATGTTAAAAATCATGAGTACTCTACAATTTAAGTGCCCACATGATTGTGAAATACTTTAGGGACATTAACAGACAATTTTGTATTAACAGCCTCAAGTACTTCAACAGTAAAGGTTGACAGTGCCAATGTAGTGTTTTTGTATGTACTAGAAGCAGATTTTATCTTTGCCCTCTTGCCACTGGCACAATGAGTTGTGTAAAATTTGGAGATTTAGAACTCTAAGTTAGTGCATGTTTTGTAGTGTATCAGGAATATTTAAAACTTTAGTCGCATATTGACTACCAAGATTATGTGAAAGCTGACATTGCTATAATGTATGATTAGTTTTGAAATAAAAGGCAACATAAAGTTTTTCTGATTTTTACATAAATGAAAGGTCTTCATGAAAATGGCAGACAACAAAGTATTGATGGAATGATTTTAGAAACTTCTTCATAAGGGAAATCCACCTTCAATTAAGAGAAATATCTATAAAGATCCATAATTATTAACATGCTTTGCTAGCTTTAATATAATACACTACATAACTTGATGTATTTCAAAAAGAATGATATAAAAATAGATTGTTGTTGCCAGGATAGCCTGCAATCTTCAATATTATGTAAAAAGTCTCATTAGCAGCTGATTTCACATGGTAGAAATTCTGTAGGTTGTATATAAATATCTTTAGAAATATGCCCTGGAGAGTTAAGAAGTTAATAAAGGGAAATCTTTGTGTATTTTTGATATAGGACATGTGATCTTTTATTGTGCCCCTTAAAAATTCTGGAGTTTTTCTTAAATGTAGAACACTACATTTTCTCCAATTGGTTAATTGGAGTATGTGGCAAACATTCTGTTTTTATTGTAGGCAGTGATTGTGTTGTTAAATACAATATGGTTCCACATTAAGCATTTTCTGTCAAAACATTTTTTTTAACCAATGAATCATTAAAATCACCTGGATGAAAATGGTTATGAGTATGAAGACCATCTTCAAAAATGTTCATAATACTAGTGTCAGACCCTTGGTTACCATCAGCAATCTGAATATTGAAGTCCATCAACATACTTTTCACAGTCATCACATTAACTAAAATAAACTGCAAGGGTCTTGTTAAAACAAGTGTGACTCAGGACATACATCATTTTATGTATTCATTTACTCATAATTTACTCTTCTTGGTCTTCTGTATGGTAACACAACCACAGCATCAATAAAAAAAAAAAAGACAAACAACCTCTATTCAGATCAAAAATAGAAATCTACCTGGTAACGAGAATATACTCTTTGTACATTCTTACTTATAAAGATTATAATATGTTAAATACCCTTGCTATTTTATGATATTTTCAATCATAAACCAAATATTTCACAAGTTGTGGCCAACTTTGACGATGTATGTTAATACTGAATCAAACATACATAATGTTGGTGTGGCTACTCCTGTTACATAGATACATTATGCACCCTCGTTAACTTGTTAATTGCTGAATGCATTACTAAAGTAACAGCATATGGTATTCAGCATAGCCATTATCCATTTCATGACTGTTCAAAAGTTATAGAGTCTATAGCTTCATCCTCAAAATGCCAAAATTACATTATAATGCAAAAATTAAGCATATTGCCCAAATATGCATGATAGGTTTATTTGTTCTTGAATTAATCTATAATGAAAAAAAGGTTTGTTGGTTTGTAGCATTGATTCATCTAATTTATGTAGATATGTTAAATGTTATACAGCAATCTAGTTTGTTAATTTTAGGTAAGTTGTACAGGATTCCAACACTGTCTGGTCTAATTTCTTTGTAAGTCTAATAATTCTCTGAATATTGATTGACATGCTCTTAGTGTAACATTGTTGTAGCTAAATACTTTGTGATAATTAGTCAAGCTGAGGATGAGCAACAATTTCACATCCAAGAGAATCTTATGATTCATAACTAAAGCTGAACATGAACTATCTGGCATGTATTAAGCAGACATACCATGCATTTTCTACTATCTTATTTTAGTTTAGAATTCTGAAACACCTTTTGTCTAAGAGATGGTCAAGGAAGTCTTTAAGTTGATTGTGTTCTTTGTGATTCTTTTGAAGATTACACCTGGTCTGCCTATGTGATGCATGACTATAAAACTGCACCACGAGCATGAAGGTTAACAATAATGCCTTCCAGTGGTAAATCAAGTAATATCTCAAGGTTGCAACATCCCTTATGTTCAAATAAGAATGTCCAATCATGTGGATAGTAGTAATTGCTTTGAGTAAATCATGTATTATCAATTTAAGTAAGTAATGTGAGATTTAGACAGTCTAGAATATTATTTTGAGTGACTCAATCAGCTTGGAAATAATTCCTGAGGGAACAGAATCAACCCAATCAATTTACAATTCATGTAAAGGTGAGTGTCCAGCAGATAGCACAAGTACCTGTATCATGTTTAGGTTTAAGTTAAAACTTTACATTGTGTATCAAACTTTGTGTCCAGTTCATTCATTTTTTAGCTCAGACATTGTTAGTTTTAACAGAATTCAGTATTATTTTGCAGTTGGTCTTGCATACTCTCATTATATATTAGACTTATCTAAAAAGTGTGTTGTAAACTTAGTACAGTTTTTGAACATTTATATATTTTACTTAATAATTTCATCTACAGGTTGTTGTTTTTTTCAATAATACAAGTGAAATGACAGGTGTTATTTAAAATACTGGCAGAATCAACTGTAGATCAGTTTTCAAAGTGCCTGTCTCTTGGTACTTATAATGAATAAAACTAGGTAAGAATATAGATTGCCAGTTTGAATTATAATTTCATTTTTATTTTGTGTTGTTCAGTTTTTACTTCACTGAATTTAAAAGGTTTATGCCACAATGAAATAATGTGGTGCTTAACTCATGTCTAGCTTATGTCATGAACATTGATTGAATATCTATAACCAGTTTTTAGTCTGTATTTTATTTTGTTAAAAAAACTATTTTCTGAAGTCATGGATAATACTCTTTCACAGTTGGATTAACTACAGTAAGTTAATACTGCAGTATAATATTTTGTATTTTCTTTAAATAGAGAAATTTAAAAACTATTTTACAGTCAGTTAGAGTTGCTATTCTTGAAAATAATTTCATGCATCATGATATGTGTTACTTAAACCTAGCTGAAGGTACTAACAGTCAAGCTTTGTGCCATGTGGTATGCTCATCATGTTGCTGTCCAGAATATTAAGTACAAATTTGGACAAACTTTTTATTGAGTATGTTATTCAATGCATTCTTCATTGTCAGAGTGATTAGACACTTGAAGCCAGTTAATGTCTATCCAAACGTTATACCCAAAGGTTCAACAGCATCAAAGGTATGGTCTTCTATATAAGAATATTTACATGATTATGCATTCTTCATTGTCAGAGTGATTAGACACTTGAAGCCAGTTAATGTCTATCCAAACGTTATACCCAAAGGTTCAACAGCATCAAAGGTATGGTCTTCTATATAAGAATATTTACATGATTATGAGCCTTACCAACTATGTAAAACAGGTTTTCAATGTAGATAGATTTAACCCTGTAATAGTAAAGTCTTTCTTGTGTTTTCTCTTATGCTGTCAACAAACACGTGACTCAAAGTTATGTGCTCATCTATGAAATTCTTGGGACCAGAAAATTTTGAACAAAGAATGGCTATTAAAACAGTATGCTTCTTTATTCTCATCTCTTTGTAGTCCTAAAAAAACCAAGAGATTAGAAACTGATAGTAGATTTGTTCATCTTAATTCATTTCAAAATGGAAAACATAAGGTTCCTATGTAAATTCATGTATCTTGATTTTTGGACATTGAAAATGAGTGCCTTAGGCACTTGTTTATATATTCTGATTCTTTTCTTTACTTAAAATTTTCTTTGCCATTTTGGAGTAACTTATCAGTTTATAGTCCTCAATTTTGATTTGGTTTAACTCGTTAGTTTTTACTCTTCTACTCACACACTTGTTTTAAATTTTTATCATTACTGCTAAAAATACTATTTTTCATTCACTTTTCCTTACATAACTTAGTAAGTTTCTAATTTTCACATTTTATGTACTTTGATAATACATGTGCCAGCCATGAAACACTGAATTTAAAGTAAGTTGTTCCCCTACTAAAAGTCCAGTCAATCTTTATTCTGTATTCCTCAGGGGCGTCGACCCATCAATTCAACCAGAAGAAATTAGACAAACCATAGAACCCCAAATACAAGCCAAGGTATATGCAGTTCATCGAATTTATTCTAAGAACAGTAATCACCCCACACACTTCATGAAGATAGTGACAACGTCGAAGTACAGTGCCGACTGTATTTTACGAGACGGCTGTTATTATCACATATTTCACTTTAGAGCCGAACGCCCGCATCGACGACCATTCAACACTTGGTCAAACAAAGCACCCAGATATCGAAAACAACCAACGGAAATCTTCCAACATGAAACTACCAAAATACCGCCGAGTCCAGACCGTATTAGAAGAAACATGAAGACGGATTCAGACTACCCGACTCAGAAGACGACAACTCCCATTGTTAGTAACACGCCAAGTTCCAGTAGTTCAAGAAAGAAAAAAGACAGTTCATGCCAGACTTCAATCCCAGTTCCACAGAATTCAACAACCAGCCAGACTCAAACCATTACGAAAATAACCATCAACGTGACAGCACAAACTGAAAAACAAACTACCTCCACGCAGAAAACTCAAACCAAAATCACAAGAAGAAACAAAGCATCACAGACCAGTGAAGAACAACTCACCGAAGAACAGCCAGTAGTTCCACCACCAAGACCACGTTTCTCACTTGCACCAATGGGCTTCAAGTGTGGAAACAAGTTCATGATGAAGTTACCACCCGATCTACAAGACTGCAGCTAACAGTTTCCACGTATACCACCAACATAGTTCATCAGTTTTGGTTTTTTTTTGTTTTCTTCTTCTTCTTTGTTTGTTTTGTTTCTCTTTCTACCCAGCTACTTCTGGGCACGGTCTGGGTAGATTATTCGGCGCCCAGGCCGTGAAAGTGGGTTTTCTCGGGGTACTCCCGTTTCCCCCCACAGCAAAATCCCTGGCATCGGACCTGTAGGTCCCAGCCTCATTCTGAAAAGGGCCGTTTACCCAGTCAAGGGTATCTAATCAATCACAGTAAATTTCAAAAATCAATTCGCCAGCCGCCAGTGTACTCCGTCCTCGAGCCAAGGTCTGGCTCACTTCACTTTCGCTGCTTTCGTCCAGTTCTCCCGTCCTTCCTCTCACTCACAAATACACCACTCCATTTTTTGAAATGTTAAAAATAAAGTAAAAATTCCACGGATATTTTAAAACATTTCTCATGTAAGGGGACGAAGAGGAACTACAAAGTTCCTGAACACCCCGGTTGGGGAGAGAACTCTTCTGATTTCTCTCTCTCTAAACTGAACCCCTACCACGTTAGTTTAGTTTAGTTTAGTTTAGCACACACATTCGGAAACATCAGATAAGTATACCCAAACGGATTTCGATGACAAAGTATCCCAGAGCACACACATTCGGAAACATCAGATAAGTATACCCAAACGGATTTCGATGACAAAGTATCCCAGAGCACACAAACCATTACTGAAGAATCTAAAACTTGTGAATCCTCTGCCTCGACTGACAAAATCCAAACAGCAGACGCGGTTTCTCAAACTAAGACAGAAATGATTCATCAAACAACCCAGTATCCTGAAGAAATACGCATCACGGGAGCATCCAGCAAGCTTACACTGGATGATATCCAGTTTAAAAACAATCCGTTTAGAAGAAAGTATTTCACCATTTCTCCCTCGCCCAACCAAAAATTCGACCCATGCGTCACAGGAGATCCGCCAAGTCCTTTAAAACAGTCGTCATTTTAGTTTGTAACGCATCCTAGTTACTACCTCTATGTTTTATTATTATCATTTGCTTTGTAATTGAAAGTGTTACTGTATATCTCTTGTTATTAATCTGTGTAATTTCTTTCCTTACAGCTCCTCTTTCGGGCACGACCAGGGCCTATATTCGGCGCTCTGGTCGTGAAAGTGGGTTTTCTCGGGGTACTCCCGTTTCCTCCCACAGCAAAAGTTCGTTTCGTAGGATTTATAGATCCCAGCCCTAAAAAGAGGTACGTCACTTTAGTATCTAAATTTTAAGTATCCAAAATTTTAAGCGTTTAAAGTCTAATACATTCGAGTCACGAGACCTAATCATGTCGGCGTACTATGTTTGCATCTCTCTGCTCTCTCCATGTCAACTATATTCTCACTACATAATTCTTCGGACGCTTGTGAGTGTTGTGCTGAACCTTCCTCGTCGTCTTTCGTTGTCTCTCCAGCCGGCAGAACCGCTTCTCGGCTCTTTCCGACGCTCCTCAATTAGATACAATAATCTGTCAATTTCTTGATGATTCCCAGCTTTGACTCCGTGCTAGTCAGACGTGTTTTTACATTTCTCTTGCTATAATGACGCTGTCATTTCCAGGTCCTGCTGTGCCGATCCCGCCAATTGTCCCGCCGGTAATCGTCGACGGTCTACCGCCTCACCTCTCGCCTCTTCAAGTAGCCACATTTATTGCGTAGGCCAAGCCTGGCGCTTCCATTGATCCGTCTAAAACGCGTATTCTCCGCAGAGGGGGAATCCTTCTCCAGCTGTCTACGCCCAAAGACTTGTCCTACCTCTGTTTGCCATGGAACTCCCCTATGAAAATTAGTTGTGCACCCACGAAAAGCCCTACTAGCTTATTCACATTCTTCCTTAAAGGAGTACATTATTCCATCCAGCCGAGTGAAATTAAATGCGCAGTTGAAACCCAAATCCAGTCAGTGTTATACGCCGTGCACCGAATTTATTCAAAATCCTCCCGTCAAGCTACGAAGTTCATGAAGATTGTAACACCCAACAAACTTATTGTAGATACTATCCTACGCAACGGATGCTACTACCATATATTCCACTTCAGTGCCGAACGCCCCCGACGCCATCCGACTACACCCAAAACTCCTAATCAACCTACACCTATACCACAGCCTAGCGGAATATCCCCTATGCCCACAGCCACCCAGTTACATGTAAACCAAACATCAGCAAATTATACCCAAACAGATTTCGTTAACAAAATATCCCAGGGCACACAAACCATCGATGAAGAACCAAAAACTAGCGAGTCTTCTGCCTTGACTGACAATATCACAACAGCAGACGCAGTTTCTCAAACCAAGACAGACATGATTAATCAAAATACCCAGTATCCTGACGATATGCGCATCACGAGAGCAAGCAGGAAGGCTGCCTTTCTTGAGTCGAAGCTTAGGCCGTTCACTAATTGTTCTCCCTGGCTTGACCGACAATTCGACCCATCAGACTTGGACAATCCGTGTTGCCCTTTGGAACAGTCGCCATTTTAGTTCAAAATACATCCGAGCTACCACCTCTGTGTTTTGTGTTTTGTTATTATCATTTGCTTTGTAATTATATGTATGTCAATTGTTCTTAATCTGCATAAGTTCTTTCCCTACAGCCATTCGGCGCCCTGGTCGTGAAAGTGGGTTTTCTCAGGGTACTCCAGTTTCCCCCCACAGCAAAAGTTCCGTTTCATAGGATCTATAGATCCCAGCCCTGAAAAGAGGTACGTTACTTTGATATCTAAATTTTAATAGTTTAATAGCTAATAAATTTAAGTCATGAGACCTAATCATGTCGGCGCACTGTGTTTGCATCTCTCGGCTCTCTCCAAGTCAATATTCTTAAACATCATTCCTCGGACGCTTGTGGGTGTTCTGCTGAACCTTCCTCATCTTTATTCGTCGTCTCTCCGGCCGGCAGGATCTCTTCTCAGCTTTTCCTGACGCCCCTCAATTAAATTCAACACACTATCAACTTCTAGGTCATTTGTGACCATCGCGTTAGATAACTAACTAACATGCCACTCCAACCCAATCATCTTTTTCCGTAATCAGTTCGTTAATTTATTCTTGCCTTGTGTGGGGTGAAGAGAAACAATAGTTTCTGACCGCCCCTGGTTATTTTTCGTTCGACCAGAACGAAATAATAATTTAACCAAAATTCCTACCTAGATCTGCTGCTTCTAGGTCATTGGTGACCATCGCTCTGGATAAATAACTAACATGCCACTCCAATCCACTTAATTATCTCCGTAATCAGTTGAATAATTTATTCTTGCCTTGTGTGGGGTGAAGACAAACAATAGTTTCTGACCAACCCTGATTATTATTCGTTCTACATTTGAAGAACGAAATGATAATTTAACATAAATACCTACCAAGTATTCCTCCACACACATTCGGTCTTTACTTTAGAGGTTTTCAGACCCAGCTTTGACTCCGTGCTAGTCAGACGTGTTTCTATTTTTCTCCTGCTACACCAGAATGACGTTGTCGTTTCCAGGTCCCGCCGATGATCGTCGACGGCCTGCCACCCCACCTTTCACCTCTTCAAGTTGCCACATTTATTGCGCAGGCTAAGCCAGGCGCTTCCATTGACCCGTCAAGAACTCGAATTCTACGCCGAGGGGGAATCCTACTCCAGCCGTCTACGCTCGAAGACTTGTCCTACCTTTGCAAGCCATGAAATACCCCTATGAAAATTAGTTGTGCACCCACGAAAAGCCCTACTAGCCTGTTCACAGTTTTCCTAAGATGAGTACACCATTCCATTTAACCGTTTGAAATTAAGTGCGCCATTGAAAATCAAACCCAGTCAGTGTTATATGCCGTGAACCGTATTTATTCAAAATTCTCCCGTCAAGCTACTAACTTCATGAAAATTGTAACAACCAGTAAACCTATTGCCGATACCATTCTACGGAATGGCTGCTACTACCACATATTCCATTTTAGTGCCGAACGCCCCCGACGCCACCCAACAAAACCTAAAACTCCTAAGTAAACCTACACCTGTACCATAACCTAGCGGAATATCCACTTCACCCACAGCCACCCCGCAAACCGAAAATCAAACATCAGACAAGTATACCAAACGGATTTCGATAACAAAATATCCCACAGCACACAAACCATCACTGAAGAGTCTAAAACTTGTGAATCCTCTACCTCGACTGACAATATCCAAACAGTAGACGCGGTTTCTCAAACTAAGACAGAAATTATTCATCAAAAAACCCAGTATCCTGAAGATATACGCATCACGAGAGCCTCCAGCAAGTTAACACTGCTGGACTCCCCGATTAAAAACATGCTGCCTAGAAACAAGAATTTCATCATTTCTCCTATGCTCAAGCCAAAATTCAACCAACGCGACGCAGATGATCGGCCAAGTCCTTCAGAATAGTCGTCTCCCTAGTTCGAAACGCATCCTAGTTACTACCTCTTTGGGGTTTTATTATTGTCATTTGCTTTATAATTGTAAGTGCTACTGTATGTCTCTTGTTATTAATCTGTGTATTTTTTTTTCCTTACAGCTCCTCTTCCGGGCACGACCAAGGCCTATATTCGGAGTCCTGGTCGTGAAAGTGGGTTTTCTCGGGGTACTCCCGTTTCCCCCCCCACAGCAAAAGTTCCGTTTCGTAGGATCTACAGATCCCAGCCCTGAAAAGAGGTACGTCACTTTAGTATTTAAATTTTTAAGTATCCAAATTCTAACTTTTTAAAGTCTAATACATTCCAGTCACAAGACCTAATCATGTCGGCGTACTGTGTTTGCATCTATCTGCTCACTCCACGTCAACTTTATTATCACCACCCAATTCTTCGGACGCTTGTAAATGTTGTGCTGAACCTTTCCCATCGTCCTTCGTTCTCTCCGGGGCCCGGCATGGCCAAGCGCGTTAAGGCGTGCGACTCGTAATCTGAGGGTCGCAGGTTCACATCCGCGTCGCGCCAAACACGCTCGCCCTCCCAGCCGTGGGAGCGTTACGATCAATCCCACTATTCGTTGATAAAAGAGTAGCCCAAGAGTTGGCGGTGGGTGGTGATGACTAGCTGCCTTCCCTCTAGTCTTACACTGCTAAATTAGGGACGGCTAGTGCAGATAGCCCTCGAGTAGCTTTGTGCGAAATTCCAAAAAACGAAACAAACAAACAAATCGTTCTCTCCGTCAACTTCAAGGTCATTCATGACCATCGTTCATGAAAAATAACTAACAAGCCATTCCAATTCACCTAATTGTGTTCAGTTGAGTAATTTATTCTTGCCTTGTGTGGGGTGAAGAGAAACAATAGTTTCTGACCGCCCCTGGTTATTTTTCGTTCTCCAAATGTCGAACGAAATGATAATTTAACCTAAATACCCACGAAGTATTCCTCTACACACATTCGGTTGGGAGGTCCAGTCCAGAGCTAGTCACTGAGCAAGTCAGACGTGCTGATATCTCTGCCAACATGCTTTTTAAGACGAAAAGTCAGGCTGTTAGTACCGCTTGTAATCTTCGACGGTCTACCGTCGAACCTCACACCGCGTCAAGTCGCCAAGTTGATCGCCCAAGCCAAGCCAGGGGCAACCATTGAACCGTCCAGAACCCGAATCTTACACCGGGGCGGAATTCTCATCCAACCCGCCACTACCGCAGACCAAATTTATCTGTGCCAGTCATGGAACACCGAATTTAACGTAAGTTGTTCCCCCACTAAAAGTCCAGTCAGTCTTTATTCAGTATTCCTCAGGGGCGTCGACCCATCAATACAACCAGAAGAAATCAAACAAGCCATAGAACCTCAAATCCAAGCCAATGTATATGCTGTTCATCTAATTTTTTCTAAGAACACTAAACTTCCTACGTACTTCATGAAGATAGTAACAACGTCGAAGTACAGTGCTGACTGTATTTTACGTGACGGCTGTTATTATCACATATTTCACTTTAGAGCCGAACGCCCGCATCGACGACCATTCAACACTTGGTCAAACAAAGCACCCAGACATCATAAACAACCAACGAACAACTTCCAACGAGAAACTACAAAAATACCGCCGAGTCCAGATCTAACTAGAAGAAACACTAAGACAGATACAGATAACTCAACCCAGAAGACGTCAACTCCCTCTGTTAGCAACACGCCAAGTTTCAGCAGTCCAAGAAAGAAAAAGGACAGATCATGTCAGACTTCAATCCCAGTTCCACAGAATTCAACAACCAGCCAGACTCAAACCACTAACAAGATAACCATTGACGCTACAGTTCAAACTGAAAAACAAACTACCTCCACGCAGAAAACTCAAACCAAAATCACAAGAAGAAACAAAGCATCACAGACCAGCGAAGAACAACCACCTCCTAGACCACGTTTTTCACTTCCACCAATGGGCTTCAAGTGTGAAAACAAGTTCATGACGAAGTTACTACCTGATCTACAAGAGCGCAGCTAACAGTTTCCATGTATACCACCGTCACAGTTCATCAGTTTTTTTTGTTTGTTTTTTCTTCCCAGCTACTTCTGGGCACGGTTTGGGTAGATTTTTCGTCGCCCAGGCCGTGAAAGTGGGTTTTCTCGGGTACTCCCGTTTCCCCACAGTAAAATCTCTGACATCGGATCTGTAGGTCCCAGCCACATTCTTACCTGATCCTGAAAAGGGCCGGTTCTTCAGTCATAGGTTATCCAGCAAAAGTATATTTTAAATCAGTTCGCCAGCCGCCAGTGTACTCCGTTCCCGGGCCAACATCTGGCTCACTTCACTTATGTTGCTCTCGTCCAGATGGCACGTAATCTACCGTCCATCGACGGTAACATAGTAACAGGAATTGTAATGATGTAGTAAAACTCAAAAATCTACTTTTACGAACATAAAAAGATACGACAATTTGTGAATGAAGCTCTATCAGTATGTAGTTTAAAATAATCACTATAGTATTTTACTTTGTTTAATATATTTCAATATATCTAAACCAAATACTTTATATTCCTGAAAAGTTGTGCTCTTGCGTAAATCAAATTCGAGTTTATGATTAAGAAAAAGACGCTTTCTTTAAATATTTGAATAAAATTATTTGTAGAGGGAAGCGTGTATTCACAAGGGTTAGAATATGCTTATTAGGTACTAAAGTACAGTGTATTATAGAGTGGGTTAACAATTTATTTGGCGGTGCCAAATAACATCATCCTTTCATAGTACATCTAACAGCAAGTGATAAGTAAACTGAAAATCAGATTAGCTAGTTGATAAATATAAAGAAATCCTTTACAGGTTTATGGGGACTCGGAATAGATGCAGGATCCAACACTTAAATAAAGTATTATTAGCTTAGTTGCGTTGATTGGACATAAAAATAGTTTTCAGGTTAAAAGTGGATTATATTCTAGAGATGGTTTCCACTTAATCCGGTAAGTTAGGATGAGGATGAGAGAAGCTCTACATACACGTGCCTACTTTAAGCGAAAGTCGCTTAATGATGAGAGAGCTCAAAAACTTTGGAATACATAAACTGATAGAATAGCTAATGCAGCGATTACTTTAGTAAATGGAGATTCAGTGTATAGAATGACAAATAATAATTTTAAAGATACGTCTGTCAAATTAAAGGACAAACAAATAATAAGAATAGAAATGAGCTTAGTTCCGATAATTTTAATATTAGGAAAATTACGAACAAACTGAATGTGCTCAAGAACCAAGCTGAAATGAAATACTACAGTATAATGGGAATTACTAGAGCTGAGTTTGATTTCGAAAATAATATATATGAATTATTTTGAAATGCCATGCTATGTTTTACAATATATAATGACCACAGGGTTGTTTATAATAAGAATTCTGATGCGATAATTATAGGATATTTTAGTTTTAGATACATTGATATTATGTGGAATCAATTAGCGCGAGAGAGAGAGACTTTTTGCAGTGACTCAAGGCGCTTCAAATTTATTGTTACCAACTAATGAATATACAGTGATACCTCGGTTCTCGAACAATTCCGTTTTTCAACATATTGTTTGAGAAAAAAATGTCTCGGTTGTTGAACATAAACTCGGTTCCCGAACCAAGCTGTCGTGGCCCGAACCCCCGAAATAACCCGACTGATGACCCAAACGACACTTTGGCCCACGCCAAGCTTGCTCAAAACATTTTACCCGCATCTGTCACTCAGTCCACACCCGCGATAAAATCAGCTGTGAATGTTCTCGTTTTTCTTTCTTTTTTTGTTGTTTTTTTTCAAAATATTCATTAAATAAGTTACCATGAGGTTAAAGAAGGAAAATGAAAGCAGCAAACCAAAAAGAAAAGTTGTTAGAGCCACAATAGAGGTGAAAAAAGATCTCATAGCGAAGTATGAGAATGGTGTTCGCGTGTCTGACCTTGCTACACAGTTTGGTATGGCGAAGTCTACAGTCTGCACCATACAGTCTTCAGAAACATTTTAAAATGCAGGCAGAAACAAACCTCATTAGACAAGTTTTTAGTAAGAAATAGGTTCAGTGAGTCTCAAGCAGGTTGTAGCGGTGAAAAGAGAAAGAACCTCAGAAGGAGAGCTATCTGACGATTTTATGGAAGGTGACTCCCCTTCCAAACAATAATAACCCTCCTACTCTCCACATTCCTCACCACCTTTCACTTACGCCATCAGTTCTCCTCAGCACAGGTTAAGTGCAGTTAAATTTTCAATTATTGTTTTTTTATTGTGTTTATAGTTTTTGTGGTTGACTTTATGTATGTAAATATTATTATACAGGTATAAATAAGCAATATTTTTACTTAAAGGCTTCATAATGCGTAATTTTTGGAGGTCTGTAACGGATTAATTTAGTTTACAGTATTTCTTATGGGAAAAATTGATTCGGTTTTCGAACAGCCTTCTGGAACGGATTAAGTTCGAGAATCGAGGTACTACTGTATATTGAAAAACCTGAAGAAGGTGAGCACTTGAAGAAGAGCGATCTTTGCATAGTAAGGTCTAATGTGTTTTTCGCATATTCAGGTACAACGAAATTAAATTTTATTCCTTAATTTTAAAAGAAACAAATTTGAGACTATGAACTGAAGTACGGCAGATTAATAAAAGTGTTAATATCAATAAGCAAAGAACAACGTTTTGACCTTCCTAGGTCATCTTTAGGTAAACAAAGAGAGTTTGCAACTGACCATTGCTGTACACATGCCTTAGGGACGAGAGTATAATCGGGCACGTGATTGTTAGGTTATTAATTAGTAGAGGTATAAAGGTGTTCCTTTATGTTGGTTTAATTTTGGTTTTAGTTACCATATAAGTAGAGCTTCTTTGATTTTGCGTTTGTTTATATTTGTTTCCCTACTTAGTACTTAGTACGGAAACTTTAAACATCAGTAACATTAAAATTCTCAAAAATATTTAGTAGTTTACAAACTGTTTTTTTTTTATATAGCACAAACACCATGTCTCTCCTTGTTTAATTAGGCATCCATACAAGTGCAGATGTAGCAGTTGATTTTGCAAACAGTTGCACTATAAAGTAATATTGTAATTATTTTTAGATTATTGAGAAGATTGAAAGGGATATATCATGAACTTATGGACTTGCAGTAAGGGGTCAGCCACAAAACCCATGCTTTTCATTCCAGGGTTCTGTGTTTTTCAGGATATCTGCAATTAAACAGTGAATTTTATCAAATGACTTATTCATGTGATTAATAGTGTACAATTATCAGTTTTTCGGTTCAATCGGTAAATAGGTTTTGTCTGTCATGACAGTTGTTATCAGAGTTTTTACAGCTATAAAACTTGAGACCAGTGATTCAAACTGGTGTATAAATAAATTGAGACATCTAAAGTAAATTCCATTTGATGATTTTTATCTTAGCTATGTAATGGTAGATTTTATTAGTCTAAACTTGGAAATTTTAAACATCAGTAACATTAAAATTCTCAAATAAATTTAGTAGTTTACAAACTGTTTTTTTTTTATATAGCACAAACACCATGTGGTTATACATTGCATTAGACTACATCATGTTTGACTATACCCAAAACCAGCTTGATCAGATTATTAAAAATAGGATATGTATGTAAATAACATTTGTTGAAAATGTGTTTTTTCACTTCAGATTCAGAGTATCCTTTACTTTTTAAGTAAAACAAAAGTTCAAAATGTGTTGTTAAGCACTAACTATACATTTTTGTAAATGATATGCTGGTTATTTATTAATATAGTGAAAATCTGCTTGAGAACTATTTGGATTAGCCGTCCATTATTTTGAAGTGACAAACTAGAGAGAAAATAGCTAATCAGTGTCACTTAGCTCCAACTCTTGGACTTTTTTATTATTGGAAAGGATGTGAGTTTATTTGAAAATGTTGACATCGTAGATGAATCCACTACTCTGCGTTACCAGTAAGGTGCATGAAAATCATTGTATGACATGACTGTCTGTTTAGAGAAAGAGAGATCATAGGTGTTTTCACTTGTACTTTGTATTTAAAGCCCTTCATATCTTACATTTACAGTAGAAAGAGAACTAATGCATTCACTAACTTTCATGTGATATGCATTACACCTTTTTGTAATTGTTATATTTCTTTATATCTGCAGGCTTATAGTACTAGAAACCTGGTTTTAATACTTGTGGTGGGCACAGATATCCCCTTGTGTTGCTTCAAACAAACAGTTACTGTATAGATGCACAAATCTTCTTTAAGATTAAGCCCCAGAGATGACCAACTGTGTTACACATTTATTGTTTAGATAGTTTTATAGCTTATCTAGCTGAATAATTCACAAGAATTAATCAGTATTGTCGTACATGCATGTTTTAAAGTTTCCTATGTAAATATTAGGCGAGTATATGAGTAGAAACTGAAATACACTATTCATACAGTTTTCATGATTTAAAAAAAAAACACGTGGGTTCAAGAAGACTTGACACAAAATAATAACCATATAGTGTGACCACTTTTGAAAGGTGGACTTTTTTTTTCTGTGAATGTTTTCTTCTAAAGACAAAGGTCCACTTTCTAAAGTGCTCAGGATTAAATAGTAGTTATGATGACTTTTGTTTCTTCAGATTTACTGGTGGTAGTTGGAATTGGCTGAACATTGAATAAAATTTAATAGATCAGAAGTTAATGTTTTATAATAATAAAAGTGTTAATACCCATAGCAGCCGTTCTGAAATACAACCTAATATGTAACTGGTAGTCAAACCATAAGAGAAAAGGGAATATGTTAACTGTTCAAGATTGATTTATTTACCAGTTGGTCAAGGAACCTGGTAGAAATAATGCTATTTGAGATTTGTTGTATTTAGTTTCCTTTCTGCATAATTTACTATACATCAGAATTACTGAAAAAAACTCGTAAGCAAAATTTATACTTTTTGAAAATAAATTTCTTTATTATGAAGTGAGAAGAGAAAACTGAATGTTTTTAATTAGTTGTATAAAATATGAAATTCTTTTATGTATCATGCTTATGTTTTCCTTGCATTTTAAAATGATAACATTTTATGATGAGTTTATAATAATTAAAATGTGTGTAGTTAGCTTTTTCTGAGAGGTGCTAAAGGTATAAAAAAGGTTAAAAACAAAGCAAACTTTTTAATTGACTTTTGTAATAATTTCTGTAAGTCTTCCAACTATTCTAAAAGGTAGTTCATTATGTTTACTTGTAATAACGTTTTACACAAAGTACCATCATATACAAGTGGTGATACAAATTTCAGTTTTGAGTACAAATTAAGTTTCATAAATTATGTTTACTCTTGCTGTGGGTGATTCAAAGTGCTCGTGCCACAACTGCCTACCATGTACACAAAAATTAATTAAACGCTTTTATGAAGAGTCTATGTCAATAAGTTTAGTTTTTAGTTCACTTTTATTTTTTGGCCAATCAGTTTTAACTTCTAAATTTTGAAAAGTAACAAAACAAAGGTTGTAAGATGTAACTTTTCTATATCATGTTAGGATTTCCTAACACGAACAGTAAGGTACTAAAATTTATATTTAAGATAGAAACACGAGCTAAACGTAATCACAAATGAGAATCTGAAATTTGGGTAGCTTACTTTTTTCATTTACTTATATATCCTTAAATTATATAGTCCAGCATGTATATACTTTGTATTTAAAGCCCATCATATCTTACATTTACAATAGTAAATAATAACAGTAAAGCAACAGTTTCACAAGGGTTGCAGATTTAAATTCCTGTCACACCAAACATGCTTGCCTTTCAACTGTGGGGGCATTATAATATAAGAGCCAATCCATTAGTAAAAGAGTAGCTCAAGAGTTAATAGTGGGTAGTGATGACTAGCTGCCTTCCCTCTAGTCTAAATTAGGGACATCTAGCACAGATAGCCTTCAAATATTTAGTAGAAATAATGTTAAGAAAACTGTTAATTAAAAGTTAGTGTGTATTTTTAGGGCTGATATTTAAATATCTGCATCTTAAAATACCCTTTGGGTATGATTCATACTTGTTATCATTATATTTAGTTTTGACCTTGCACTGACCAGCTGTTGATTTATTTTCTCGTGTATATATAAAATCCCAAGATGGAACGTTCACCTGAACTTTTCTGTCATATTAAGCTTTACAATTTAAATTTAGAGACTTGTATTTTTTAATGTAGTTTGACATAAGACTGTTAGTGTGTACTAGAAGTTCTGTTATTTATCACATGATGTGAACAGTTAATGAATCTGATTTTGTATAGCAAACTGACTAGAAGTATGTAATATTCATAAGTTAATACACAGAAAACAGGAAGCTACAATTACTAGAATGTACTGATTGATCAGTTGGCTAACTTTGCTTATTAACACTTGATAATATTTGGTAAGTTTCAACTGGATTAAGTTTTAGTCCTAAAATTTAATAGTGCTGAATAATATTCATAAATATAAAAATTAATAGTGATAAATAATATTAACACCCTATGTGTATGGGGTCAGTCCAAATAGGGAAACACCTGCTCATGTGGAGCTGTAAGTACTAATTTTTTACTATAATTCTAAATTTATGACACATTCATTTATGAAATTTGTTAAGCTTTCATTAGCCATAGCTGTATTGTACACAAGTAATCAATATTTCTATTAAAATATTTACCATAAAAATCTATCTGTGAATTTCCAAAGCCTTAAATGAATTGGTCTGAGTGAAAGTTTCCATGCTTAAAAGTAAAAAAAATACTTCTTTTCAAAGCTATTTTTCTGGCAAAACTATATGTTATCTACTATTTTTTCAACCCTAATACTAACAGTAATGAAATTACTGATGTGCAGTGAAATGAGAAACTGAAAAATATGAAATAGAATGAACAAACATGTTTTTCCCTCTCTGAATGCTAGGTTTTCTATTTTCTTCAAAGTTTCAGCTTGGCATTTTCCCATACTCTTCTTTTAATTTTATGGTTTTACTGCCTGTACTTAGAACCACTGTCTAAAGACATTAAGAGAACAGTATAATTATGGTGTTAGAAAAACATGCAAGTTCCAGATGTCTTAATAGAAATGAATAAAATCCCTGTAACCCTGGTTATTCCTGATACAATCACACAGAAATGGAAACCAATGCACAGTTAAATCAAATAATTTCAGTTATGGTCCACTCTGTATTTTATGTAGAACGTAAGCAACTTTTCCTAATGTTTAGGTCAGTCCTATATAGTTAGCATTGTAACAGGCAAAAACATGACGTTATGTGTTGTGATGCAATACATATTGATAATAAACAGTTTGGAAAGAAGTCAATTAATTCTGCTCTAAGACCCAGTATTGGAGGTGTGTGTGCTTCTTTATTTGGACAATATACTGTACAAGTCATTCAAGATGTTGTAAAAACATGTAGGTTCAAAATGTCTTGATAGAAATTAAATATAAGCCCCGTAATTTGAGCACTTTTTGAAGGTGGACTTTCTTCAGTTACATATTGGAAATGGTGGTGTAATCAAATGAGTTATACACAAATAAAGGTAGTTTAGTAACATCAGGAAGGTCATCTGGTTTTCCAAGAAATGTCTATTTCTCTATGTCTCATTTCCAGTATAATATAACCAATGGTGAGAATGTATGCAAAAAGGTGTTAGGAATATTTTACTTTAGAAATGGCTGAATATGTGTGTATTTAAAACTCTACTTAAGCATTTAAGTAAAGTAAAGGTAACACCTGGAGACAGTTTAACAAAGATATACTAATCAGTTTATAAAAATTTATATGAAAAATTATCTTAAACAAATAGTATGTTTTACTAAATTCAGCTTTCACGATACAAGAAGAAATAAGTAAAAAATAAAAATACTTTTTTCGACAAAGATGAAACCAGTGAACGAAGATCATCGATTCCAGGTTCTAGATTAAGTTCAAAAGGTTGAACAGTATTTAGATTAGCAATCCAATAAGTTTTTTTTATTTCTCTGTAAGCTTTAATTTTGAATCCTGTTATCAATGGTTCAACAGAAGAATATAATGAAACCCTATTTCATCAAAGTAAGAAAATGAAAATTTGGTAAATAATAACATAGTTATAGGTTTCCTAAACTACTAAAAAAAACAAAAACTTAGCCACTGGCAACCCTGAAGTACTTGACGTGCGTGCTTGGGTTTGTTACATAGGATACGTGGTTCCAATATATTATATGATATATAGTAATGAATAAAAGTCATTGCAATCACTCTTTACATTGTTTTATTAAATATTTTCATATATAAATATTTCATGCCTTATATATTTATACTGTGTTTTTCTCCTATTTTTTCAGGAATAACCAAGCTTATCAATGATAAAGCTGCCATTCCTTTACATGAGGTCAGTTAACTTATTGGATTCTTCTTTCCAAGTGTGCTTGATGTTGATAAAGTACAATTTTTCATGTCAAAAGCATTGTTCAGGTCATGAACCTGAAGAATTTGTGTGATAGGTTTTTCCTGTACAGTGGAGCGCCATTAAGCCGCGGACCAGTAAACCGCGAAATCGCTTAAGCCGCTGTAGCAAGTCTTGTACCAAAATATTTGATGTATTAAATCTACTACCTGGCTTTTTAAAGTTTCTCACACTCTCCTTGTCTTTATAACTTCAAGGGGATATTTAAAATGGATTTGCTTTAATTTGGGAAATAAAATAAAACATATTACAATAGAAATCGACCGTTAATCTACCTTATCCGCTCTCTATGTCAGCTTTATGGAGGCCGCCATTTTTACCGAATCACACCTCTCCATACATTAAAGTTAATCCGCGGTAAATCCGTGAAAAAAGTGATCAATAATTAAAGTATTATTTTTAATTCGATAATCCGATATTTTTATGCAATTGTATAAATATTGGCCACAAACCCAATAGAAATCACTTCAGTTTCTGAATTAATAGTGAGCATATCATATTGACATGGCGGCCCGCATGTAACACGGGAAGACGAAATTTTACAGGGAAAAGCGAACCATCGCAATGCATTGGTCGTTTGTGTTAAAACGGCACTTGTCAAATGTATCTGAATAGTCTTTACATTTATATTATAATGATCAGGCAATGGCCCGGATTAGGCTCTCGGCGGAGCTGTTGGCGACTTCGGCTTTTCAGTCACAAAGGTTTAAGCCGCAGTTAAGCAGGTTGACCCCCCAAATACCGCGGCTTAACGGCGCTCCACTGTAGTTTGTTATTAATATTATTTTCCAGTAAAGTGCGCTTTAACATATTTTTATCAGTTGTCATTATGCTTGGAGATGTTTCACATCCTGTATCAGTAAAATAATAGTTATGTTGATAATTTACTTTGATGTATTTTAGGGGGAATGTGATTCTTCAGATGAATAAGTTCCTCGGAAATGGTTAATGAACAACTGGGCTTTGTTTTCAGCAATATATAACGAACAACCTCTTGATGACATCAAGTGAGTATTAATAATTAATTACCTGGACAAAATTTATTTATTTAATATAATATTTAATATAAAAAGCACTTGGTAAAAGTTTTGAGCATTACCTAAAGATTCAAATTACCAAAAAAAAAACATCTTATATTTGTATGCCATGTTTAGAGTCTCAGTTGGTGTTTTATTTATACTGGTTGTGTTTTGAAAGAGATCATTCCAAATACAATAATTATATATAAGGAGAGTCAGTCGTGATAGGTGGGAGATAATTCTCTCGTGTTGCTAATGTATTATTTTCATTGAGCTATAAAATTCCATAAAGATGTGGTAATAATCAAAATAGATGTAGATCTAATAGTATAAGTATAAAGTTAATCAGATGTTTCTATTGTGTAATATAGTTTTAATTTCTGAATTTCGAAAGTAAAATATTTTAATTTGTAACATCATAGTGTTCACATTTCTGTAACACGTGATGGCACTTGTTTGTTCCAAATTGCTCATCTTAGATCGTCTTTTCACTTGTATTTGATTGACTGAGATTGAATACAACTTTCAGACATGCAGATTTTCCTAATACATAATATAATGTTACAGTTACCAAGCCATCCCATAAAGCTCTGTTCTCTTACATGCAGTCTTTCAAAAATGTCAATAATTCTCTCTCTCTCTGTCTTTGGTATTTGCTATTACATTATTGATAACCAATATTTAATCTTCTGTTTTATGTTTTATGCCATCTCGTTCACAGGATGGCTTTTAAGTTTATCGGAACGTAGATTCAAATCTGCTATCACTAAGTTTAGTTTAACCAGCTAAGGAAATTGTTTTAATGCACAATGTTTGGTTAGAAAACCAGTTAAATTGTAATAATTATAGGACATTGTATGCTTTGTGTTTATTATTGTTTGTGCTCTAAAGTATATATTTGAAATTAATAAATAATTTGGGAAAAAAAATAAACAGCCCAGTGAAAATTTGGGTTAGCATTTCTCAACACTTTAAGTCTTTGACAACAAAAGAAATTACGGCATTTACAATTAAGTACTAGATTTTTGTTATTTTTTGTGTACATATTTTGTTTGTTATAAAAGTAAAAAAAATACTTATTAGGTAACACGAGAAAATAAAAATGAAGAAATAGATTAATTTATTTGCAATATTTGTATATATGTATGAAGATTGTGTGTATTACATAATTTTATGCTGTAATTTGAACTAAGTGTATACAAGGTGATTCCTAGCTTGTTACATAGGCTTAGTATATTGGAAGTTGTCATATTTAACTGATGCAAGCCTGACAGTAGTCAGGATAAATAATGGTAAGCTTCTATTGTAATCTGCAGGGATTTTAGAAATGAAAATGTTGTTTCATTTTTTTTTTTGGTGTGGTTACAAGGTTAAACAAATGGCCTGAGCTCATATAGTGTAAGGGTAGAGAAAATAATGCATAACATATAAAGTTTTATATGACTTCATATTCAATTAGAAGATTCTAGAAGCTCTGCAAATGAAGTTAGGAAACTGTAATATTAAAGATATATACATTTTATTAATTTTAGCATGAAATTACTAGTCATTTACTAGTAATTTACAATTATTACTCATACTAGTCAGAGTTTAAAATTGAGACAAATCTTTATATATATATATATATATATATAAAACAAATTCTTAAGGATGGATTTTTTGGAGTTTCTCATTAGTTATTGTACCCACTATAATTTGTTTGATAAGACTCACTTCAGTGTTTATTCCTTTCAATATTTTCAGGGAGTATTTTGGAGTTAAGCCTGTACTTTACTTGGCTTGGATTTTACACCTGCATGCTGATTTAAGCTTCATTAGTAGGAGTGTTGTGTTTACTGTATGGGTGCCTTACCTTGTTGGGCCTTACTCACAGGTATGAATAAGGGGGAAAAAAAGATAAAAGAGTAATCAAACAGTTTATTATTTTTAAAACTCATGTTTGATCATTTTCTAAATTATACCTCAGATAAATCAGTTACTTAGAACTACGTGATTGATGGAATGTGGTAAGTGATTAATCACTAGACTAATTAATCAATGGTTAGCTAATTAATTATTTTCACACAAGCCATTTGTTGCTGGATTAATTGCAAAGAATAATAATTGGAACCATTAATTTTTATTGGTTGATATGTTTTGAACCATTAATTTACCTTAAAATATTTTAAATAATTTTTGTGATAAATTGATTTAAACATAATTTAAGTTAATCAGTTATTTTATGTGGCATTATCATTGAAATTCATAGTTGTATATTATGGTTGATTTGGATGTCCAGCTGTACTGTGTTTTTTCTATAGATTTAAAACTAAAATGCATTTGTTTTTACAGTGAGGGAATTTATGAAGACTACAAGGACACCAATTTTTGTCCTTGGTGGAACGTAGAAGGATGTAGATATGGAAGATTAAGCCATACGTGCAATTTTGAAAGAATAACTCATCTTTTCGACAATGGTGCTGCTGTATTTCTTGATTTTATGTCACTGGGGTAAGTATTATATAGATTTACATGTTAAAGCTGAAGAGGAATAAATAATATTTTCTTCGTCAGACTCTGAAAATTTTTTGTTATTTAGTTTTAAGACGTTTTTTAAGTAATGCTTTTCTTGTGCCTATTTTCTTTATGCATGTTGACTCTACAACATGCATAGTAATTTTGATCTTAAGTTTAAAAATACTTGTATGCATCAGTAAATATTCCAATTTCACATGCAAAATAAAAATTATAATTATAATTATCGCCTTGTAATAGGGGAAACATCATTTGTTTTAAAAACAATTGTGGTTCTGGTTTTTAGTCATCTTTCTTTTCATGAGCAGCCAAATTTTGGTGAGAGTTTTATCAGCGCTTTATTGGTCAGTTGTTTGCAGTATGATTTCAGTAAGTCATTGATGAGTTGCTCATCAATTCCATTAAAATCCAAACTGATGTGCTAATGATGTGATTTATTTTAACAAGAGGATGAAAAGTGTACCCATATTTTAGCCAGTTTTTTTTTCAAACTGCATTCATCTTTACATTCTTGATGTTGAATGGTTTCCAGAAACCTCTGATGTAGATGTTTCTGTTGCTGTCCACTGCCCCTGATCATTTATCTGAAGATTTGTCACAAGTGATATGCTTTAAAAGAGGCTATGACGTATTGATTTATTTGTTGGTTCAAAGAAGTGGTGTTTGGAGTAAGAAACTTCCCAGAAATGTTTGTTGATGTGTAAATTAGGTTGTTAGGGTGATTTGATGAGTTGTCATCAACCACTAGTGCTTTATGGGAAACATTTTCCATAGAAAAATATCTCTCTACTGTAGGGCAGAAAAAGTTGTAAACCAGTTGTCAAAAATTGTTTTTGTTGTTTAAACCTGTTCTGTCTGGCATCTTCTTCCCAATATAGATCAGTCTCTTAAATGTTGAAAACTTGATGGGTCATATATCTTCTTTGTTCAATAATATCTTTTAAACTGGTTGGCACATTGATGTTGCTTCCTTTTTAGTACTTGCTGCCTTTAGGCTGTGTAAATGATGCTCTTTTTTTTTTTTAATCTGTCAAGTCAGTCTTTGCTATCCATTATCATAGGGCAATACCGATTTAGTAACTTAAGAGATAATTTTTTCTTTCTCGATAGTTGCTGTAGCTGATGATGAGAACATAAGTCTGGCTTTCGTCAAACTTCTTGATAGTTTCCAGTTTTGTTGTTACTGAGATGGATTGTGTCTCAGTGTTTTGGCTTACTGCTGGCACTGGAATCACTTGCAGTATGCTTTACTAATCATTTTGTATTTAAGGGCAGAATACAGTCTAAATAAAACTATATAAGTACATTGGTTGACACCTTTCATGATCCGAACAAGACACTTGAGATGTATGAACTCTTAGCACACGGGCTGGTCAAACGGACGTGTCATGATGTTTCAGTAAGTTACATTCAGAATATAATTAAACCACTTAACTACCTTGATGTACGAACAAACTTGACAAGAAACCATAGATGATAATGCAGCTTTTAATATTATATAAATTTTAAGTTCTTAATAATATAAGAAAATATTTAAAAACAACTTTAAATTACCCTGGTGTGAGAATTTGAATATTTGTTCTTCAGTTATTTCCTCTTTTGAACTTCCCCCTTAAACTATGAAATGTTATGTAAAATGTCATTAATCTTCTAAATTTTCTATGCTTCAATCATATGGAACTTCAGAGCAACCAATGAAAATGCAAGAACCTCTTGCCACACCCACCCTCAACTTGCTCAAATTTACAAACTGCTAAACATTGTTCTCAGGCTAAGTCTTATTGAATTTATAAACAACAGGAAGTCTAGAATACAAATGAGTGATAAAAGTATGATTCATCCCATATGATATTACAGATAATTGATAAATTTAGCTAATTAGATAGCCAGAGACTGAGATATTTATCTCAATGACAAACTGGGTATATCTCGCTTCAAACATAAATTATTGTGATATTATATTTTTCTTTCTCTCTCTCTCTCTCATCTAGGGGTGTTATCCTTTCATCTTCATATATGGGATTTGCCTGGTCCATAACCATCTATACTTTCCAAATGTGTACCACTTTCTATATCACATTCCTCTTGTCCTTCGTTTTTTTTTCTTCTTTCTGTCAACAGAAGTGGCAAACTTTTCACCACTGTTTTGTCTACCACTTCCTGTTCTATGGTGACTCACCGCTCAGTCCTTTTCACGTGGTTGTTTGTTTAGCTATGGACTATCAATCTTCACTCTAGCTGGTTATTGGATAGCTTGGTTTTCTACATTTTGCCTTCCCCACTTTATTCCGACCCTTTTCATGCCTCGTTGGGACCTGACAATGATTTTATATTCTCTGACACATGCTCTGTTTGAATTATTGGCTTCTAGACATATTTCCATCTCCTTACCTATGGTCTCCATTGTTCTGATTTTAATATCATTAGTGTTTTTCACAGTCTTACATTGTACTTATGCTTACTTTACCCAGACCTGGCTTCTTTTCTAAGACTTCTGTTACTTGGGATGGTGATTGTACTTTTCATCCTATTTCCCTCCCTCCTGTTTCTTTCCTATATACTCATTTAGACTCATCTTCTGCATCTTGTCTTGGTGTTATTTGGCACGTACGTATTTTAAGGGCTCCTGCTATTTTTTTATTCTACCGTTGGACCCCTCATTGTCTAGATCTGTTGCCTGCTACTATTACAGTGTGGATAAGCCAACTCCTTTAGTTTGGATATTATCTGTATGTTAGTACATGTGGATGATTCTCACATGTCTTTCATAAAACCTGCTTTATTTCCTGCTGAGTTTTAACTCTAATCTATTTTTTTCAATCTTCACACTGCCTTTGAGTAGGGTAATTATATTTTCTTTTTCAGCACCTATTACCCTTTCATTTGATCCTGCCAGACAGCTAGTGTTGCCTCCTACGGTATATGAATTTTCCAAAATTTGCATATGGTTTAGGGTAATAATAATAGTAAAAAAAAGTGGTCAATCCTTTTGCCCTGGCATTACCAGTCCTCACTGTCAAGTTAGGGTCTTCTGAAAGGTTGCTTGGGGTATCCTTGGTATTATATTTATCTAAGCCTAGTGCAGCATCCTCAGGTCTATACTGAGATCTTCCAAGTGTAAATTCTTCTCCCTTTGTTCAGATTCCTGGCTACTAGTTCACTTCATGTTAAATGTGATTTTAAAAATGGTGTTAATCAGAAAATTTGATAATATCAAGGCTTCTTATTGTGTAAAGTTGTTCATATTTGAAAATTGGGAATTCTATTAACTTATTGATTCTAATGACTAAGCTCTTGCAGATACTTAGGTTAGAATCAGTATCCTTACCTGATTAGGCTGGATGCTGCCCAGACTTTAGAATGTTAAAACTATTAATATAAGATTTTATAACTTGTAACCTGTTGCCATAGAAACATGAGTGTGCTAAAAGTGACATGACTCATGTCACTTTGGTTAGACATGAGTAGTGAGTGATATTGAAGTAGCTTCATTTCCTCTAGTATATTAATTAAGAATTGGGGATGGCTATACATAACTTTGAAGTTTTTACACAGAATTATAGAACAATACAATCTTTATTATGAAGTTCACTGTGGCTCATCTTTTACATTTAAATTTTCTGGGGGGAAAATTTTTGTAAGTTGTTTTGAACATGGTTTTAGTTTCTGCATCCTGTTACTTTGTTAGAATTTAAATTTCTGCTTTAACATGACTCCTTAGTTTGAGAATGTATCAAATCTAACTAATCCTTTCAACTTGCAACACTAATATAGATTATTATAAATTTTTAAATCAACATGAAAAACATGTAACATTATATTATTCTTAAATTCTGTGTTAAGTTTTAATTTATTTTCAGTTAGGGTGATAATACATGCATGTAGTTGCATAGTATTCCTTTAACCATCTTAACAGGATGTTGTAAGTGTGGTGAAGATGGGCACATGTCACAAGATTGTCCTAATGTAGGTGGGGACGGGAGAAGTAAATCTGGTTGCTTCAAGTATGGTGAAGATGGACACGTCTCACGAGACTGTAAAAATCCTGACAGAGAAGTTGGACGTGATGGTAAGTTTTATGTAAACTGTTTTGATGTTAAAAGATACTACTATATTTTAGGATGTCTGTAAAGAAGTTGAAGGTTTACTTGTAAGAGTAATGCATATTGAAAAAAAACGATTAAAGAAAACCTGATATGGAACTTTATTTATGATCAGTATTTATTTTCCAAATAAAACCCTATAGTGGAGTTTGGCTGCCTTGCTTCCGTAAGGTTCGGAAGGAGGAAGTTGTTCTGACTGGACTACGCATTGGTCTCAGTTTTTTAACACATCGTTTCCTTTTATCTGGAACTGATGCACCAATGTGTAGTTTGTATAACACTCAGATTACTATAAGCTACATTGTACTTTCTTGCCATCCTTATGACTCTCAACGGCACTATTTTAAACATGTTCTGTCCCAAGGTTTTTCCATAACATTAGACAGTGTTATTGGTTACGACTTTTGTCACTGTAGTTTTTCTCTTAATGTTGTAGACTAGATGTAAACATTGGTTTTATGCTATTTATGTTTTTACTTGCTGTTTTGTTTTACTTTCATGTCCTTTTATGAATTTTACTACATTTACTTTAATTTTACCTTTTTTCCGGATGTTGGGCGCAGATAGCCTAGCTCCTTTGTGCCATAAAACACGAAATCAACCAACCAACCACTGAGATATAAAAAATTTCCAGATCTTAACACATTGTAGTCAGACTAGTAACAAAACAGACTCTATTTCCACTAACAAATCTTTAGCATAAATATTTCATAAAAAAAAATCTGATTCTTTTTATACAAAATACCTGTAATCTCTACTAAATACCTACCTAATTTAGTGAAGATATAAACGTTGTGTCAAAAGTTAGCATAAATACTTGACATGTGCAAATGTGTAGAACTTGCGTATATTATACTGAGCCTGTAGCAAAAGGATTAAGTTGTAATTTCGTTTTTCATTACTATTGAAATTTGAGTCAAATTTTCTTATTGTTAACTTGTTGTCTTTTCCTCCAAGATAGGTTTTTCTGTTGTGTCCTTTATCCTTTTCTTTAGTGGACTTGTAAGTTTGATAATTGTTTTTTAACATACAAGTTCCATAATGGTTTTGTATGTCAAATGTTGTTTATTAATTTATATTGCTGTACTTCATGACAATTCTAGTGGGCTCTAAGTTCTGTCTGAAGGTTTCTACCTATCTATCTATTTCCTTCCTTCCTCCTCTTTGGGATCATTTTTCTTCAAAGATTGGTCTGTTCAAGATTTACTACACAAAGGGGCTGCCAAATGGGTGTTACTCATTCCCCTTGAGTGTAATTCCCATCTAATTGTTGTCCCTCAAAAGACAGATGTTTGGAGACCTGTTATAGAATTGTCCAAGTTGAACTTTTTAACTGAAGTCACTGTGCTTTACCATGGAGTATTACCTCTCACTTAAGAGGTTTTCTTTTCCCTGGAACTCTGAATGATCAAATCATGATGGTTGCTTATCTTCATATACCAAGTGTTCTTGTGTCATGCTGTTTTCTATGGTTCTTCCATTTCCAGGTGCTACTGTTTGGTTCTTCTTTATTTCCTTGTTTTATGAAGTGGAATAATGTTTCTTTGGTGGATTGGGTGAGGGGGAGCTTTCCTCAATTCCCATGAGATTTCTGGTTGGTTGTTTATTGAGGAGACTTCTTTCCATTTGATATATCCTGGAACGTTTTGCACTTTATTGGACTCTGTATTATTTCCTCTGCAAGGTGGTTGTGGTTCAAACTGATTATTCCACTGTTATCAGCTATATCACTAAGCAAGGATAACTAAATTTAGATCTTTATTTTCAGACTATGAATCTTCTTCACTGGGCCTACTAGAACTACCTAGTAGTCTTCACTTATGTATCTGCACTCAAATCAGACTCTTTTTCCCCTTATCCAGATGACAACTTTTTTCTTTCTCACTACTCTGTATTGGCCTGCTCAGACATGGTTCCCTCTACTTTGGCCTTTACTGGAGCAACATCCCCTGGCCTTTCCTTTGTCTCAGTCTCTCCTCTGACAATTGCAATCAGATATAGTTCATACCATTGTCACTGAATTCCACTTGCTCATGTGGCTTTTGCATCAGCATCGACTTGCTCATGACGGTGGTTCTTGTACTTACCTGTTAGTCTTCCTGGTGAGTTATGATAATTACCATTATGCTACAGACAGCATTTTTTTGCTGTCTGTAGAAAGTTTTGCAGTTTATTGGACTCTTTAGCATCTTTCCTCTTCCATTCCATTCTTCCTTTCTCCTTGTCTTTATACCAGAGGCAGTGGTTTTCTTCATATCTTGGTCCATTTGCTGTGGCTTTCATCCTTCCTGTCCTTTTGTATATCTTATTTACCAGTTCTTTGCCTGGTTGTTTGATCAGAGTTTGTTTGTATCAGCTGTTCATAGTTATAGGACTACCCTGTCAAAGACCTTGAGATTCTCCTGTTTAAAGAAAACTCTCATCCCATATTATTTCCTTCATTTCTTGTTCTATTCTTGTCTGTCCCCTGTTACTTTGTTTTATCATATCTCTTTCTCTTCCTTACTTGTGGTCATTGATGTTTCTTGCATACTTTATCATTCCTTATCGGACCTTTCTTTCCTTGACATCTGTTTGCCCAGGTTTGGCCTTTTTACCTTCTCTCCTGTTTCTTTCTCTTTCATTTCCTACTTGTTATACTCCCCTTTGGTTACAGATAAACTTCTTTGTTCAATTTGTTTCCTAAGATGTTGTGTGGTCCATAATACCTCGATTCGTGGTGTTATTTCTGTCTATTTATTCCAAGGATTCCCTATGTCCTCATATGTACTCACTGGTTAAGTTTATCAACTTGTATGATTGCTTATTCGGATTTGTCCGTAGAAGGTCGCCAATAACACAATGTTTCTTCTCACCAAGATCATCATATAACTATCACTTTTATCTGTTTGCCAGTCTTTGGAGGATATCATTCAGGCTCGAATGTGAATACCTCACTATACGTTTGTTGCACATTATATGCATGACCTAGGATAGGTATTGTTTGCCTTCTGTGATGATTCTACACGTCTCATCACCTTTGACTGTGCTAGACCAGAATATTACTTTTCATACATATTTTTAGTTGATAAATAATGTATTTCAGGGTCTCGCATGCTGACAGGTCTTATATGGTCAGATGTGCTCCATGTTATACTTGCACTAGAATTCAATAATTATATTGATATGGGGTGTTTCTGTAAGTCTGTAAAACTACTGGCAGCTTGTATATGTATCTCTCTCTCTCTCTCACTCATAATGTATGTTGTTTTTTCTGCCCATCCCCACTGATTTCTGCAATCAGGCTTTATCTGCTTTTCAAATAGGGAATTATGGACACCCATTGCACTGTCCTCAGTGTGTTGTTCTTCTGGCCTCCTTCTTTGCTGCGTTTCTTCTAGTGGAGAATGGGAGTCCTTACCACTTCTGGTTCTAACTTGTCAGAGTGGTAGGTCATAAAGATTTCTTCTCGAGTGGGTGTTGGAAAACTACTTTCTAGCCCATGTGTATCCACTAAGTGATAAAGAGAGCTGTAGTTTTTCTTATGGTTACAGTACAAAATAATGAATTGTACAATAATATTCAGTATCCATGATGCTGCTTCTGGATGTTTTTTGCTTAGGCAAACTGCACTTGGCCTATCCAAATTTCAAGCCCTAGGTACTTATTGCTGTTTTTCTCTAGCTCATTTACTGGCATTATGATACAACTCACTGTCACTATGTTTGGTATTGCATCTTGTTTCTTATAATTGATGTGGACAGAGGTCTAGTTATGAATCCTACATGTCCAGGGCACTTCACCCTGATGTTTTTTTTTATTGCTAAGTCTTATATGAGGTGTTTCCACTGAATGTTTTTTTCCAGATTGACGACACTTGGCATAAACAAATGTAACCAAAGGCACTTTCCTTAACATTGCATACACACAAGCCTTCCTATTTTTCTCAACTCCTTACTGTATCTTGTCATAGTTATTCAGTATTTCCTATAGTGATTCAGTGCTATATATCTTTTATTGTGCCTGTCAATTCAGTTCAGACCCAATTATATCAGTATTTATTCCTGTTCCAGAAATAGTGTGGTATTCCATCAGTACACTTTCTTTTCATATTCTAGTATACCTGTTCTTTCAGTGCAGTTGATTTCAGTTTGGTGTACGATTGATGTACCTTCACTGGCCCTTCCAACTTGGCAATGTATGATTCCAGCTTTGTGTGAGAGGAAGGTTGTAATGTTTCAGAATCTAACACTTTCTTAATCTGAAAACATACTCCCAGTAACTACTTATATTCTCTCATCTACTTTTACACCCTTCCTCTCACTAAGATTCTTGGGTTTATAGTTTGTGCCTGCACAATTTTCAAAAGTTAGGATTGTTCTTGAATAGTTGAGGGAGCTACCTGTGTGCTTGATGAGAAGTAGTCGCATTAATTTCTTAATTTAAAAGGAAATGTAAAGAAAAAAAGTTAAATATTGATTTTTGTGTGTCTAGTTGTCTTATTGCTCAGTTAATATTTTATTATGCCCACCATACAACATGTACAAGTAGCCAACTAATTAGAAACGCAAATTTGAAATACATACAAGCTAAATATGAAATAAGAATTTCGCACCTTTAGCAGATTCATAAAAAAGTAGGTATCTTTTAAAATCATAGAGTGGTTTCTCCCACATCTTTTAAAAGTTCTTATCTAGTCCCACATACTACTCTTTAACTCCTGTTTATAACCAACAGAAAGAGCATTTTTTCCCTTTACATTTCCACCTGATTTTGTAGTGTTTCTGTCAGAGCTATTTAAACGTTAGCTGAAACTTCAACTTCAGATGAGAATGTCACATTTAGAAGATGCTATATCTCTTTCTCACTGATATTTTTTTTCCCCTTCAACTTTCGTGCTTTAGTTTTTGATGTTTCAGATTTGGTTTGCTTATTTTTATTAAGTAAAATATATATATATGACGGAATCCGAGCGAAATATCATTTATATGTGTGTGAAACTTAAAATTAATGTTTACAATACTATTTTATTGTCAATTAAAGTAATATGCATGCTAAAATACAAATACAACTTAAAAAAACATTTTTAGTTGAAGATTATGCAGATGTTTAATTCATGTTTTGTTTTGTTTTTGCTGATTTACCTAGGTAAATCAAGGTCACCACCTTGAAAAACAAGATGTTGAAGCAGTTGTGGATGGAATCTGCCAGGAAAACCTACTAGAAGTGGATATTACTCATTTTTTGCAGATGATCTGTGGGCATGTAAAAGACTTCAAGGTTACAATGTCTCTGGAAGAGACTTGCAAGTCATTTGAAAAGAGTTCCAACAAAATTGTTTTGGAGCAGGATATATACAAGAAAGATGGAGATGCCAGTATGATACCAGAAGGAGAAAGGTGTGTAATTAAATATGTGTAATAAAATTAGGGTACTATGTAAATTTGTGAGTTATCACCCACAATAAGCCATTTATACATTATTAAAGATGTGCATGTAAAAGTAAATTCAGTCATGGAACAAGATTGAAATTAAACAACTAAACTGAAGTAAAAGTTACAACATTAAAAACAGTAATTATTTTAGAAAACATCATTTTCAAACCACATGACTAAAAGTAAGGTTGAGAAGAAGAAATGTTCTCACAGAAAAGCATTTAAAATTCATTCTGAGGGCTACTAAGTATAGGCCTTAGATCTATGCTTTAAACTTTTTTTTGTATTATAACTTGATCTTTCATACTTTACTTTTTTTAATTTATATGTACAAGTCAAAAGATGGTGTCCACAAAAAGTTATTGTTAATGCTTCCTTTGTCAGCATTAACATTAAAAATTAAATTTATGTAATCTTTGAGAATATACCAATGTTGATTGCACTTTATGTTGATAACATATGCATGCAATGTTAATGCAGTGGCTTCTCGCTGCAGTTGCAAGTCATGGTGCAATGGGTGACATGTTTAGCACTTGTTTAGTTCATTATAGAGAATTCCCAACCATTTGATAGATATGCATATATCAAAAATACAATTTAACATTTACAACTATTTGTGCTAGGATGGTTACCCCTAATAAACCAGGAAAAGGAAATAATGTAATGGAATGGAAAATAAGATTATTGTTAAAATAAGTAACAGAGAATAATAAGTAATTTCTTGAAGTTTGCATTCAAATCCCATCATGCTCATTTCACATTGGAAGTAGTTTATGTAGTTTGTTATGTATTAGTTCTAATTGTATTGTGTTGTGAATACTCTTCTTGTTTTGTTAAACAGAGTCTGCCAAGTGTGATAATTAATCTCAACAAATTGACTGCACTTATGTAATTGAATTATTAAAACTTACAAATCTTGATTGATGCTTCATGTAGTACATTTTGTACGTGGAAGTTTTGTAAGTTATTTATGTGGTTAGATAGGTTTTTATGTTTGCATGTGCATATATTATGTCTGTGCATCCAAGCTTGATATTGTGTTGAGAGTAGGGACTATTTTAAAGAATTTTTCAGAGCTGTAGAAACAATGGGTTAAAATGTATACAATATTGTAAAGTCTTTTAGAGGGTTCTAAGCATTATCTTATGTATTTTTGTTATTTGAACTTTGGGATACAAAAGTTCATTTTTGGATTTAATGAAAATTTTAGTAAAATTGTACACTTTTGTATTAGATGTGAAAGAAACTTCTCTTAAAATTTTATCTGAAGATGCTGAAGTCTACATTTTATTGTAACATCCATTATTATACATAAAATGTGATGTACAATTGTTATTAAAATTTAGTGCTTTAGCAGGTCTCTGGGATTTGCACATAAAAGTCCAATTGCACAAAATCCAATCTCTTAACTGTAATGAGAACTTTAGAACTACATAAAATTGTTTGAGCTGCATGATATAATAGCTCCTGGTTGAAGAAAGCTGAAATAGAAACAACTCTCAACCAAAATTAAACTGATGAATAAAGAAGCCAAAAGAAAATATCAAACTTGCTAGTGTGTGAAATAATTTGCCCCAGAAAATCTAAAGTATTATTCATTATTCAGGAGACATGAATGAAGTGTGTAATATGATCAAAGAAATTATATTTAGTTGTCTTATTCTTGTAAATTAATAATTTAAACCCCTATGGTCAGTCTTTTATTTTTGTTATTTTGTGAAATTAAATTGCTGTATATGTGCATCAGATTTCACTTTGTTAGTATTTGTAAGATGCAATAAATTAATATGTAGAAAAGTAGGGAAAAGTTAAGTGACTACTCTGTATTATGCAGTTTTGTTTATTTGTGAAAATAAATTAATTCTTGTTACATATCCTCAAATTCCTTGTGTAGTACTAGAATATTGTAGATACATGTGTACTAAAAATAATTGTTTATTAAAATATAGCATGTTGAAGGTTAATTTGCATTATTTGAGAAGCAAAGACAAAATTGTGCTCGTTTTTGATGATATTTATCATTGGAGCATTCTGTATCTGAGTATGATCTCATATTTTTATTTTTCTATCCTGTTGTTTCCTAGTGGGAGGATAAATTTTCCTTTGGACCTTCTACAATGCCATCATCCTTGTGAACCTTTCCAACAACTTTATTCAAGCATTAAACAGAAATTCACAAAAGTTTATCAGACTTTCTTCCATCCCATTCCCTCACTTCCAGACTTTTATTATTTTTTTTCTTTTCAGAACAGCAGGTGCACCAGGTGACATTACAGTTTTATTGAGCTGAGATAATAAGAAAATATATAATTTGAGTGAGATTAGGTTAACCTCATGAGGCTACATTTCTGTAATTTGTAGATTCAAGGTATTTATTACTCTTTGTTTGAAAAATATTTTTTTGCTAGAAACTGTGAGTTTCATTGCCTGTAATTATAATTATCATTTTCTTTTTACAAATTGTTCCATAAAACAAAAGTTTAGAAGTATGAGTAAAAAAGTTTGCGAGACAATGACAAGCTACTTTTTGGTTGTGAATATTCAGTATAGCTTTGCTCCAAAATAAGCAGAGGCATTTCATAAATTAGGGAATTTTTCTTGATTTGACAGTTAATTTAAATTTATTAAAGCTAGCTTTTGTTGTTTCAACTTCAGTGTTTGCTTGTAATTTATTGGTTTTGAATATTATTATGTGCAATGTAAAATGAAATGTATAATTTTTATTTTCCATTAATTTTCTTTGAAATTTATTCAAGGTGGAATATAATGATGTGGCTGGATAAACAATCAGATGATAATGAAAATGCAGAGAAGAGTGAAAGAGACAGATTCTCAGATGGAACTTGTGCCTCATCAAAAACTGAATGGCGTAATTTATTTTTGTAGTTCACTATGAATGTTTTGAACTTCAATACATTTCAAAGTATGAAAAAAAAACTCATTTTGCTTGTAAGAGCTAATTCAGTTTTATATTATTCCATGTCACATATTTGAGAAACTTTCTCAACAACGTCTAGTTGAATTTGATCTATACTTGCTCTGATAAAGGTAAAGATTGAACTTATCATGCATGAAAAATTTATTTTAAAACCTTAAGTAAAATGGACATTTCTGAATAGCAAGAAACATGACATTGTTTTTATGAAAGGTTGTACAAACAAACTTGCTGTTCAGTTTTTGCTGTTGTATATATGGAAATAACTGCATCACAAAAACATGTTCTAGAATAAAAATTGTTCCTGTATTTAGTGATGAAAGTAGTGAAGTTATTTGGAGTTTTTAAAGTTATGTATTACATGTTTGTTTTATTTTTTTCACTACTAAGTTAGCTACCCTTTATATTAATGTAGAAAGCTTTATTTACTTTTGAACTTGTATTTCATTCATGACATATAATGGATTTGCTTTTCTCAAACATAAAATTTAGCCCAATAGTACCCCACTTGCAATCTGTCACTGAATATGCTTGATCTTTGAGACATGAGGTATTTTAATGTGATGGTCATTCCCATTAATCATTGGTAAAATAGTAGCCCAAAAGTTTCTGATCAGTGTTTTAGATACCTTTAAAACAACATTCTTAATATTATAGGATTTGACTGTGGTCTTTTGTCTTACCATGTTCTATATATATCCTTTTATTATTTGTTTAGTAAGTACGTGTTGTATAATCATTACCTAAGTTAGATACAGATAATTGTAAAACTTTTTACAATAGATAATGACTTATCATTATAACATTTTATGGGTGAAGATATAAATCTTTAATTTCCTTTTAAGTAAATAAGCTGTAGCATTTAAGTTAACAATACTTAATTTATATTTAGTCACATAATAGTACTAGAGAACATTTATTATGTTGAGAAGAGGTTAAAAAGGATTGAAATAAATTATTTAATAACCTGTTTTTTCAATGTTAATAATATAACAAACATAATAACAAAAGTATTATGTCCAGAGAACTCTTAAGGTACATGGAAATAGTATGTGCATAGTTTTATTTTAAAATTGATATTTGTTAAGACAGGCACTTAATTGTTTTTCTTCTGTTATTATATTATGGATGTAAAATGCTTATTTCTGTTCCTTATGTTATATTCTAATTATTATTTTCCGATTCTACAACTTTCCAAATCTGAAATTTAAATTTGTGTTGAATAGGGATCCGAGTTCTCTCAGTGTTCTATCTAAGACGCTGATATTGTTGTGTTCATTAAAGCACACAAATTATTTATTTACTTTTAAATGTTTCATGATAACAATCTTAGATTTAATTTTTTTAATTAGGTGAAACATATACTGTCATTCCTTGTATTTTTATATCATATTTTTAAAGTATTTTCTTTCTGTATATAAACTGACAGTTTTTTCATTGTTTATGAAACTATGTAATCAGGTATTTTAAGTGTCTTTATAGTTGAGTTTGTGGGAGATTGCAGTGTAATAGAGATATAAAATAGTGGTATATATAACTAACAAAAATAAAAAAATTAAAGGTTTACAGTATCTATTATTAATAATTCATTACCAGTACATTTGTAGTTCGAAGTGCAAAATAACAAAACACTTTTGTGTTATAGATTGAATGAAACACTTGGTGAAGGACATTCAGGGACTTAGCAAGAGGAAAGACGAAAGCTCACTTTCAGGTTTGTGTTTTTATTAGTGTTTTTTTAGAGACTTTTTAAGACAATATTCTTAATATTATAGGATTTGACTGTGGTAGTAATGGGTATTTTGTCTTACCATGTTCTATATATATCCTTTTATTATTTCTTTAGTAAATATGTAATGTATAATAATTACCTAAGTTAGATACAGATAATTGCAAAAGTTTTTTGTAAGGAAGATATTTCGTGGGTGTGTACATAAATCAAGCTTTCCAGTACACCCTTTTTTAAAATTTACTATAGAAATTTAAACCTCTTGTGACATCTGAATTACTCACCAGTGTGGCTGAATCTGCTATAATATCCAGGCTTATGGAGAGTAAATTCTGTACCTTCTTCCTCCTTACAAAATTCAACACAACACATGACAGTGAATACATTATCTGGTTCTTAATTTTATAAAGGTGTCTTCTCCATGGATATCTTGCATTCTGTTTACTGATATTGTTAAATAAGACTTGTTTAAGCTTGTAAGTCACTATAAGGTGTTTAGGTTAATATGAATAATTCTACTATTTTATGGAAGAGGGACAGTTCAGCCAACCTTCTAAACTCTGTATCTTCATAGCTGCTTACTATTAATAGACAAGTTCTTTTGGCAGTGAATTTTATTTTTGATGTTAATAAATCAAGATTTTGGGCTGTACCCTGTATACTGGAAATTGTGACATCCTTTTCTAGCCTACCTAATTACCACCCAAATTCAATTTAATTACATTGCAGAAGAGGGCCATCTTTTTAATCAAGTTTTATACATTTATTTATTGGTATATTGAACTGTATTTTTTAGTTTAGTGTTGGTGGTCATTTTTACCCTTTAATAAAAATATATTCAAAAAAGATCTGTTATATCTTTCAACTGATTTATGCTAAAATATTTAGATTAATATTACAAAACACAGATTTTTTATGCATTTTTATTAAATAGAAACTGGTTTTAAGAAAATCTCCATTAAAAAGAGAAAAAGTGTGAAATTTCTTTAATCCAAGAAGGTTTGTAATAATAATAAGCTTTGAATGCATTGTATCTTGAAGGTATCTTTAATATCATTGTAAGAGAGTAACATCTTCATGAAGGGTAGTTGTTTTGGACGGTATAATCACTGTTACTTGTGAGACTATGCATATTTATTTTACAGACCAAGAATGTAAGAATTACTAACTTCAGTATATTAAGAGACAGTTGTCCTCAGACTTTTTTTTATTATTATTATTATTCTCTACATACTCAAAATAAATATCAGTGAAAGCACTACTCTTATGTGAGATCAGTGGTTAACTTAATTTGAATGATTATTCATATCTGGATTATTTCATTTGGTTCATATATTGGCTAAACTTCTCTGTTAAGAGAAACAGTTGCACATCAAATTCCTTCTATAAAATGCTTAACAGTTTAGTTTTTGAATGGTAATTTTCATTGTATCTATGATAGTGCTAAACTTAATTACACAGGATGAGAAGGCTGATCGTGGAGATCACATAATTTTACAAACTTTCTTGTTGGGGCAAAAGGACCTGTAATTATTCCAGTATGTTTAGCTATGTTTCTTACTTTGATAAACAGTTGTTGTTCAAAAATGTGGTTGTATTAATATTTGGATTGTAATTCTTTATAAGTCTAGTATATTATTTGTTTTTGAATTTCACACAAAGCTACATGAGAGCTTCCCTAATTTAGAGGGAGGGCAGCTAGTCATCACCACCCACTGCCAATGTTTGGGCTACTCTTTTACCAACAAATAGTGGGATTGACTTTTACATTATAACATCCCCATGGCTGAAAGGGCAAGCATATTTGAATCCATGACTCTCAGATTACGAGTCAAACACCTTAACCCACCAGGCCAGGCCGGGCCCGTGTAGTATATTATTTTGTTAATAATGCTGGTTTTATTGCAGTGATTGTTTTTGTTTTTCCCTAACCCCAGCTTTAACATTGTGAATAAGGGAGATGGTACACAGTGGTCTGGGGTGTGGTGTTGGGACTCTGTTCCTTTCTTAAGTGCTGTGCTGTGCAAATTGTTCTGCTTCTGTTAAGAATATTTAAGATATTTCTCTTTGAAATGTTCGTTGTTTTGACTTTACAGTGTTTAATGATCTTGTTGTTATATAAGTATTTTACCTTGCAAATGACTGATAATATAATCTCAAGTGTGAGCCTACCAGTGACAAATTTCACTGTTGAATTGTTTGAAATCTTCTATGTGTAAACTGGTAGACAACTGCCAGGGAAGTAAAATCAACAGAATAAAGTAGCTCGTGCTCATTTGATACACTTCACTGTGTCTTGCTGATCTAGATATTTTCATTGGCACGGGTACTGGAAGGTAATCTGTCGTCTGGCCTTGATGTTTCTCTTAGAGAGCAAAGGTTTCCTCCTTGCACACCTCCCATGTAAGTTAAACTTGTGCAGTCTCTTTCTGATTGTAGAGGCATGCACTTTCACATCAACAGTAGCCAGAACCTGCTGTAAATCCCGTGATGACATTTTAAAGTGTATGGAGACCTCCTATAGCATCTTGCGGTTTGCTCTCGGGGTGAACTTGCTTGGACGACCAGACCTGGGCATGTTGGCAGTTGTTTTGAAAGTCCTCCACTTGTTGCCTATTTTCCAGACAGTGGAATGGCTGATTTCGAAATCTTTTGGGATCTTTTTAAATCCCTTACCAGACTCATAAGCTGCTACAATTTTCTTTCTCAAAGCCTCATACAGCTCTTTTGCTCTCACCACGGTGCTCAATCTCACTCCAACAGTCAGGCATGTAAATCATGCAATTTAAATCATCTCATTCTTATATTGTCTATATGTGTAAGTTATGGTCATTGTGATTTGGCTTTGATTATATCCTAATTCAAATTTTAGGTTGAATACATGATATGGATTGGATATGTAAAACAAACAAAGAAAGAAAAAAAATTTAGTGTATGTGTGTGATACTTTGATGTGATCAGTGAATTGGATCCACTGATAACAGCAAATTTGTCCAGGAAGTGTGGGGTACTGTATTTAACAAGTTTTTTAGTGTATATAAAATAAGGGGAAAGTGTGTACAATTAACAAAATCTTTATTAAAATAAAACAGAAATAAACTGTTGATGTTTATGCTAAACTGTGCTTAGTTTTACAAATTTTAAAAATTTGAAAGGTTTTTTTTAAGGTTTACATTTTTTAGTAACTGGTAGTATAAGGTTGGAGCAGCTTATACTTTGTGCTAAATATTGACTGTTTTAAAATAAGGCTTTTTTGTAAAATTTGAAATCATCTTATTGTCAGTTAAACATATCTTGATATTGATAGATGGATGGTGTATGTATGTTTCTTCTTATGCTCTGTTAACTTCTTATTTTGATATCCAATATTTGAATTTTATTTTGGTGAAATGCAATCTAGTACCATTATTTAGACACTTCTCTTTTGCAGTAAATTAATATTGGATTGGTAACTCTGTCTCTTTCTTCACTCATTCCTCAGTACAAGATGAAAAAAGCTAGCAAACGTTGTTATTTCTACCATGAAACTTGAACTGTATCAGACACTATGTAAACCTGGGAATATGTTCTAGATTAGTTGTTTCAGTAACTTGTTTATACATGTTTTGAATATAGTTTACTGACCAAGTTTACTTTTAAAGTATTCCATACTTAGTGATCTTGAGATAATATCTGGGTATTTATAATTTGAAAAGACTTCAACATAGTAACTTAAGTTTCAAAACATTTAAATAAATTATTTCATGTAATCCAAGCAATCCTTAGTTCAAATGATACTTATAGGGTAGCAATTAATGTATTCCCAAATAACCAACCTGTTTACAAATTGTTCATTATTGTGATCATATTCGCCATAGGTTTTGCAGATCCTAATATTAAACAGTGGGATTAATGATAATGGTGTTTTTAATTGCATATATTTTTTGTTACTTGTATCTTGTATTAGGAACATTGTTGTGATTCCACAAGAATTAGATGTATAACTAGTCGAGAAAAATCATTTGAAAAAGTTAATGGGGTTCTGGACCCTACTGTTAATTTTAAGGGAAAAAAGTTGTTTTGACTATAACCATAAGTTTCAAGAAAAGTATTTATTTTTAGTTTTTTTCTCAAGAAGTACCTTTGTAGTTATGTGAAAATATACTTTGGATAGATATTTTACAAGATAATGTGTGTAATTATTTAAATGATGTAATAGCAATGTTTTAAGAAGTTGAGTACTAATTTCAAAATTTATTAAGAATTTCTATGGATGTATGCAAGAGATGGATAATCATTTATTAATTATGAATTTACATTTTTCATTGAGGAAAAAAGTTAGAAGTTTGTGATAACTTTTATTGAGCAAAATTCTAATCATTGTATGAATAATATTTCTTGTACAATAAATACTTTAGATTCTCCCAGTTCTTTAGTTTCAAGTAATCCACAGAAAAAACTTGCAGGTGACGAAGAAGAGTTTAATGTAAGAACTACACTTTGTTGTCATTAAAAAAAAAATGAGCTAATTAATGAAATAGTAGATAGTCTCTTGTTTTAGTTGAATGAAAATGCATGAAAATATATTTGGTTTATTATGAGCAGTCCTACTGTGTTGTATATATTTAAGGTTGAAATGTATATACATGTTCTTGACTTGTAATGAGTATATTTAAAATACATATATGTTACTGAACATTTATGCCCAGTGTAAAAGAATGTGAGAGAAGTTATTTCAAACAATGAATAATTTTCACAGCTGCACTGTCTCCTATAAAATTTTTGTTGTAGTATGAGGTCCATATTTATTTTTTAACAGGTATATTATTGTTACTCTGATCTGCTTTGCTGTTTACTTATAATTATTTTTAATACTATTCATTTGGTTGGTGTCTTTATCCTAGGTATATGCTAGTATAATAATAATTCAACTATATCTTGTTATATGTATGCTACTGAAGACAGCATTACTTGTTTAATTCTAAACTAGTGCGTGTACAATATTCTCTTGATATAAGACTGGTAACAATTTAAATCATCTCATTCTTATATTGTCTATATGGTCATTGTGATTTGGCTTTGATTATATCCTAATTCAAATTCTAGGTTGAATACATGATATGGATTGGATATGTAAAACAAACAAAGAAAAAAAAATAATGTAGTGTACGTGTGTGATACTTTGATCTGATCAGTGAATTGGATCTACTGATAACAGCAAATTTGTCCAGGAAGTATGTATTTAACAAGTTTTTTAGTGTATATAAAATAAGGGGCAAGTGTGTACAATTAACAAAATCTTTATTAAAATGAAACAGAAATAAGGGATGATGTGCAGACTGTAACAGTTGATGTTTATGCTAAACTGTGCTTAGTTTTACAGGTTTCACTCTCAGGATTGATAACTGAAAGCATTTAGACTGAAACTGTATTAGTCATAACGTATTTTACTAATTATCTTTCCCCAGAAAATATAACCATGTTTTGTCAATAATTTAAGTAACTCTCTATATGCCAAAGAGAATAACAACTATTTTTATACTTTTGACCTCGCTTTGGTTCAGGGTTTTCAGACCATGACACAAACCTGGACAACATTTCTATATCATCTAGAACTTCAACAACAAGGAAGAACCAACAGTGTATAGCATTACCAGTTCATGGAATTGGAGAAGTTGGTATGTATATGTAATAAAATATTGGAAATGAATATTACTTGTTAGTAATGGAGGGTTAATAATCAAGTTAGCTGGCAACAGTTTAACATATTTAGCAAAGTTATGAAATGGATTGAAACTAAAGTGAAAACAAATTTTAATGTCATAAAACAAAGAGGAAAGAATATAATATTTTAAATTCAAAAAAAGGGAAATAATGAACGTATCAGAAGCATTAAGCTAAAAAGATCCTAAAGGGGAAACCATACTTTTACCTCACTATCAAATTTTACCCATTTAAAAATGTAAAAAATTTGGCATTTTGTCACATATTTTTCTTCTTTGTAACAATGTACACTTTTTAAACTTTTAAATTTATTTTGTTTAATCTTTTTCGTACCATTCCCCAGTGTCACAATGATATATCTCTGAAATTACATGCAGCTTGCTTTAAATTACAAATTATGTTACCCATGAGCTATTACAACCTGTTCTTGTGCCTTTAGAACCATTTTTTATATTATAATTTTACTTACTCTAATCTTAACTAACCTAACAAATACACCTATATTTACATGTCAATTACTTTTACACTTATGCCTAAATAACAAACATTAAAAAAAGAAATAAAGTACTCAACTAATCTCCTGATTTTTTTCTTGAACTTTTCTATTTCTTTTTTCATACTTTTTTGAGGGGTGGTGGATAAAATAGGGTTGATGAGTTGGTTTGTAGATGTTTTGAATTTCACACAAAGCTACTCGAGGGCTATCTGTGCTAGCCATTCTTAATTTAGGACTGTTGGGCTACTGTTTTACCAACGAATAGTGGGATTGACCATGGCTGAAAGGGCGAGCATGTTTGGAATGACAGGGTTGCGAACCCACAACCCTCAGATTACGAGTCGCACGCCTTTAACACGCTTATGCCATGCTATACATTATAGTGTATATCAACTTCATTGATTTACTTCTACAGCTATTTATTGCTGTTTAGCCATAACTAACATTTAAAAAAAAAAAAGGGGTTATCTATGCTTATACTTTTACAAAAAGCTTCTCCTAACATCCCACAAAAATCAAAGCACTAAGTGATGGAGATGACACAAAAAGAAGCTGAGCTATAAATACATCAGTACCTTAAAACGATTCTCTGCCTTACTGTCAGTATATTTGGGATTTTCAAGAAACTGAGCAAATTCTGTCACAAGAAAATTTCCACAGCATGAAGATGAGTTTAGAGTAGGAATGGTAAAATGAAATACTGCAGAAATATCTAATAACAATCTATATCCATATACAAACTTCTAACATTATTTAATAATCAATATATTGTTGTATTTGTCTACTATTGTATTTTCAATCTTATCTGGTGCTCCTTTGCATTAAGGTGCAAGAAATATTACATAGTTATACATTTCTTTAACTTCGGAGAAAATTTTTTCTTTATTTTTCTTGCATTTCAGCAAGAAATAAACAAAAAATAATTCAACTGAATTATCCCTTCACCAAAGCAGCAGTATTTATTTCTCGTGCAAAAAATTTTGTTTTTAAAATTTGGTTGTAACACTGAAGTTTTTCCAAATCACTAAAATCAAATTAAATTTGGGTGGAAATTAGGTAGGCTAGAAAAGGATGTTACAATTTCCAGTATACAGGGTACAGCCCAAAATCTTGATTTAATAACATCAAAAATAAAATTCACTGCCAAAAGAACTTGTCTATTAATAGTAAGCAGCTATGAAGATACAGAGTTTAGAAGGTTGGCTGAACTGTCCCTCGTCCATAAAATAGTAGAATTATTCATATTAACTTAAACACCTTATAGTGACTTACAAGCTTAAACAAGCCTTATTTGACAATATCTGTCCACAGAATGCAAGATATCCATGGAGAAGACACCTTTATAAAACTAAGAACCAGATATCATGTGTTGTGTGGAATTTTGTAAGGAGGAAGAAGATACAGAATTTACTCTCCATAAACCTGGATATTATAGCAGATTCAGCCACACTGGTGAGCAATTCAGATGTCACAAGAGGTTTAAATTACTATACTAAATTTTAAAAAAGGGTGTACTGGAAAGCTTGATTTATGTACACACCCACGAAATATCTTCCTTACAAAAAACTTTTCCAATTATCTGTATCTAACTTAGGTAATTATTATACATTACATATTTACTAAACAAATAATAAAAGGATATATATAGAACATGGTAAGACAAAATACCCATTACTACCACAGTCAAATCCTATAATATTAAGGATGTTGTCTTAAAGGTCTCTAAAAAGCACAAACCTGAAAGTGAGCTTTCGTCTTTCCTCTTGCTAAGTCCATACCCTGAATGTCCTTCACAAAGTGTTTCATTCAATCTATAACAACACAAAAGTGTTTTTGTTAGTTATATATACCACTATTTTATATCTCTATTACACTGCAATCTCCCACACAGTCAACTATAAAGACACTTAAAAACCTGATTACATAGTTTCATAAACAATGAACACTGTCAGTTTACATACAGAAAGAAAATATTATATAAAATTACAAGAAATGACAGTATATGTTTCACCTAATTAAAAAAAAATTAAATCTAAGATTGTTATCATGAAACATCTAAAAGTAAATAAATAATTTGTGTGCTTTAATGAACACAACAATATCAGCAAGTGTCTCAGATAGAATACTGATCCACATCTTTCTTGATATACAAACATATTCTTCCTATTATTGACAGAAAATGAATTTAGCACTGCCCAGAGAGCTCGGATCCCTATTCAACACAAATTTAAATTTCAGATTTGGAAAGTTGGAAAATAAAAATCACACATTGTGTTCATCTAGGGGTGTTATCCTTTCATCTTCATATATGGGATTTGCCTGGTCCATAACCATCTATACTTTCCAAATGTGTACCACTTTCTATATCTTGTCCTTCGTTTTTTTTTCTTCTTTCTGTCAACAGAAGTGGCAAACTTTTCACCACTGTTTTGTCTACCACTTCCTTCCTGTTCTATGGTGACTCACCGCTCAGTCCTTTTCACGTGGTTGTTTAGCTATGGACTATCAATCTTCACTCTAGCTGGTTATTGGATAGCTTGGTTTTCTACATTTTGCCTTCCCACTTTATTCCGACCCTTTTCATGCCTCGTTGGGACCTGACAATGATTTTATATTCTCTGACACATGCTCTGTTTGAATTATTGGCTTCTAGACATATTTCCATCTCCTTACCTATGGTCTCCATTGTTCTGATTTTAATATCATTAGTGTTTTTCACAGTCTTACATTGTACTTATACTTACTTTACCCAGACCTGGCTTCTTTTCTAAGACTTCTGTTACTTGGGATGGTGATTGTACTTTTCATCCTATTTCCCTCCCTCCTGTTTCTTTCCTATATACTCATTTAGACTCATCTTCTGCATCTTGTCTTGGTGTTATTTGGCACGTACGTATTTTAAGGGCTCCTGCTATTTTTTTTATTCTACCGTTGGACCCCTCATTGTCTAGATCTGTTGCCTGCTACTATTACAGTGTGGATAAGCCAACTCCTTCAGTTTGGATATTATCTGTATGCTAGTACATGTGGATGATTCTCACATGTCTTTCATAAAACCTGCTTTATTTCCTGCTGAGTTTTAACTCTAATCTATTTTTTTCAATCTTCACACTGCCTTTGGGTAGGGTAAGTATATTTTCTTTTTTCAGCACCCATTTCTCTTTCATTGGATCCTGCCAGACAGCTGGCGTTGCCTCCTACGGTATATGAATTTTCCAAAATTTGCATATGGTTTAGGGTAATAATAATAATAAAAAAAAGTGGTCAATCCTTTTGCCCTGGCATTACCAGTCCTCACTGTCATGTTAGGGTCTTCTGCAAGGTTGCTTGGGGTATCCTTGGTATTATATTTATCTAAGTTGCCTAGTGCAGCATCTACCATTCCATGGACTTTCATGGAAAAGACCAGTGTCAGGAGGGTGTCTACCAAGTTCTTGCTCTTGCAGACTTTTAAAAGTAGTCTCATGTTACTGTCTCCAGTAAAAGACCTTTTTGGCAGGTATCTGATAAGGATCTTGATATATACTGAGGTCTTCCAAGTGTAAATTCTTCTCCCTTTGTTCAGATTCCTGGCTACTAGTTCACTTCATGTTAAATGTGATTTTAAAAATGGTGTTAATCAGAAAATTTGATAATATCAAGGCTTCTTATTGTCTAAAGTTGTTCATATTTGAAAATTGGGAATTCTATTAACTTATTGATTCTAATGATTTAGCTCTTGCAGATACTTAGGTTAGAATCAGTATCCTTACCTGATTAGGCTGGATGCTGCCCAGACTTTAGAATGTTAAAACTATTAATATAAGATTTTATAATTTGTAACCTGTTGCCATAGAAACATGAGTGTGCTAAAAGAGCGACGGTTACATGTCACTTTGGTTAGTAGTGAGTGATATTGAAGTAGCTTCATTTCCTCTAGTATATTAATTAAGAATTGGGGATGGCTATACATAACTTTGAAGTTTTACACAGAATTATAGAACAATACAATCTTTATTACGGGTTCACTGTGGCTCATCTTTTACATTTAAATTTTCTGGGGAAAATTTTTGTAAGTTGTTTGAACATGAACATGCATCCTGTTACTTTGTTAGAATTTAAATTTCTGCTTTAACATGACTCCTTAGTTTGAGAATGTATCAAATCTAACTAATCCTTTCAACTTGCAACACTAATATAGATTATTATAAATTTTTTAAATCAACATGAAAAATATGTAACATTATATTCTTCTTAAATTCTGTGTTAAGTTTTAATTTATTTTCATGTATTGTACATGCATATAGTTACATAGTATTCCTTTAACCATCTTAACAGGATGTTGTAAGTGTGTTGAAGATGGGCACATGTCACAAGATTGTCCTAATGTAGGTGGGGACGGGAGAAGTAAATCTGGTTGCTTCAAGTATGGTGAAAATGGACACGTCTCATGAGACTGTAAAAATCCTGACAGAAGTTGGACATGATGGTAAGTTTTATGTAAACTGTTTTGATGTTACAAGATACTACTATATTTTAGGATGTCTGTAAAGAAGTTGAAGGTTTACTTGTAAGAGTAATGCATGTTGAAAAAAACGATTAAAGAAAACCTGATACGGAACTTACTCTATCATCAGTATTTAACTTTCTAACAGGTTATGCAACAATTAGCTATAGAAAAACATGAAATGAAGTATACTTTTTCCACTAAGATGGCCCTGATTGTGGATCCCTGCATGTGGTGATGGGACCTCCCAGGGATGGTTTTGTTCTTTCAGTTTACCTCCTCTGGAATCTAAACATCCACCCACGTGTTTGCCACATGTGGCGAAAGAAGAAGAGGATCCTTGTAGTTGAGGGGTCAAACCGTTACACACCACTTTGGCCTTGAATTCCTTGGGTCGGTCGGCTAGTCCACTTGGGCTCGGGTCAATCAAGTACCAGTGTTGGAAGTTCTCAATTATAAATACTTAAAGTTGTGAGAATATTGTGTTCATTGTTTTAACCAAACTTCTACCTGTTTTTCCAGTAAATCTTATCTGTGTATTTAAGGCAGTACTCAAACTGCACTATTTATATTGACTTGCTTAGTTCTCTTCAGGCCCTGGAATTGCTTCACGTTGGTTCACCACCCTGTTCTTGCTGATATTCAAAACCGACTGGGCCATTTCTCTTTAACATCTATTTCTATCCAGTTTTCTGGATATCGGCCACGTTGGTATTCATGGGAAAGAGCTTGCCGACACTGCAGCTAAATCTATCTGCTCTGGCACTGTCATCGCTGTGTCTATTCCATACATGGACTATGGTCCTGTATTCAAGACTCGCTCTGTGCCAACTGGCAGTCGACTTGAAGTGAACAATGAGAAAACAAGCTTTTCCAAATAAAACCCTATAGTGGAGTTTGGCTGCCTTGCTTCCGTAAGGTTCGGAAGGGGGAAGTTGTTCTGACTGGACTACGCATTGGTCGCAGTCTTTTAACACATCGTTTCCTTTTATCTGGAACTGATGCACCGATGTGTAGTTTGTATAACACTCAGATTACTATAAGCTACATTGTACTTTCTTGCCATCCTTATGACTCTCAACGGCACTATTTTAAACATGTTCTGTCCCAAGGTTTTTCCATAACATTAGACAGTGTTATTGGTGAAGGTGACACTGTCCACCTTGATAATGTTTTTAGTTTTTTAACAGCCATTAATCTTTTTAATGTCATTTAAATGTTTTATATTTCTTCATTTAATCTTTTTTATTGTGGTTCCACTTTAAGAGTCACAATCTCTCTAGTTCAATTTGAAATTAGAAAATGGCCATAACATTAAATTCCAGAACTGGAAAGGCCAACTTCAGGTGACTAATGCTGCTGTTTAAACTACTCGTCAGTCGTCCTGGCGAGTTTTTTATTACAATTTTGCTACATGTCTTTTAACACTTTTATTACCTACTTTTTGATAGTGGCTGTAATGACACATAACCCAGAACCAGGACTGGAAAGGCCAACTTCAGGTGACTGACTGTGGTTCTTGTACTTACCTGTTAGTCTTCTTGGCGGGTTATGATAATTACCATTATGCTACAGACAGCTCGTTACGACTTTTGTTACTGTAGTTTTTCTCTTAACGTTGTAGACTAGATGTAAACATTGGTTTTATGCTATTTATGTTTTTACTTGCTGTTTTGTTTTACTTTCATGTCCTTTTATGAATTTTACTACATTTACTTTAATTTTACCTTTTTTCCGGATGTTGGGCGCAGATAGCCTTGCTCCTTTGTGCCATAAAACACGAAATCAACCAACCAACCACTGAGATATAAAAAATTTCCAGATCTTAACACATTGTAGTCAGACTAGTAACAAAACAGACTCTATTTCCACTAACAAATCTTTAGCATAAGTATTTCATAAAAAAAATCTGATTCTTTTTATACAAAATACCTGTAATCTTTACTAAATACCTACCTAATTTAGTGAAGATATGAACGTTGTGTCAAAAGTTAGCATAAATACTTGACATGTGCAAATGTGTAGAACTTGTGTATATTATACTGAGCCTGTAGCAAAAGGATTAAGTTGTAATTTCGTTTTTTCATTACTAATGAAATTTGAGTCAAATTTTCTTATTGTTAACTTGTTGTCTTTTCCTCCAAGATAGGTTTTTCTGTTGTGTCCTTTATCCTTTTCTTTAGTGGACTTGTAAGTTTGATAATTGTTTTTTAACATACAAGTTCCATAATGGTTTTGTATGTCAAATGTTGTTTATTAATTTATATTGCTGTACTTCATGACAATTCTAGTGGGCTCTAAGTTCTGTCTGAAGGTTTCTACCTATCTATCTATTTCCTTCCTTCCTCCTCTTTGGGATCATTTTTCTTCAAAGATTGGTCTGTTCAAGATTTACTACACAAAGGGGCTGCCAAATGGGTGTTACTCATTCCCCTTGAGTGTAATTCCCATCTAATTGTTGTCCCTCTAAAGACAGATGTTTGGAAACCTGTTATAGAATTGTCCAAGTTGAACTTTTAACTGAAGTCACTGTGCTTTACCATGGAGTATTACCTCTCACAGGGTTTTTTTTCCCTGGAACTCTGAATGATCAAATCATGATGGTTGCTTATCTTCATATACCAAGTGTTCTTGTGTCATGCTGTTTTCTATGGTTCTTCCATTTCCAGGTGCTACTGTTTGGTTCTTCTTTATTTCCTTGTTTTATGAAGTGGAATAATGTTTCTTTGGTGGATTGGGTGAGGGGAGCTTTCCTCAATTCCCAAGAGATTTCTGGTTGGTTGTTTATTGAGGAGACTTCTTTCCATTTGATATATCCTGGAACGTTTTGCAGTTTATTGGACTCTGTATTATTTCCTCTGCAAGGTGGTTGTGGTTCAAACTGATTATTCCACTGTTATCAGCTATATCACTAAGCAAGGATAATTAAATTTAGATCTTTATTTTCAGACTATGAATCTTCTTCACTGGGCCTACTAGAACTACCTAGTAGTCTTCACTTATGTATCTGCACTCAAATCAGACTCTTCTTCAGAGTCTTTTTCCCCTTATCCAGATGACAACTTTTTTCTTTCTCACTACTCTGTATTGGCCTGGAGCAACATCCCTGGCCTTTCCTTTGTCTCAGTCTCTCCTCTGACAATTGCAATCAGATATAGTTCATACCATTCTCACTGAATTCCACTTGCTCATGTGGCTTTTGCATCAGCATCGACTTGCTCATCATGTAGCATCTTTCCTCTTCCATTCCATTCTTCCTTTCTCCTTGTCTTTATACCAGAGGCAGTGGTTTTCTTCATATCTTGGTCCATTTGCTGTGGCTTTCATCCTTCCTGTCCTTTTGTATATCTTATTTACCAGTTCTTTGCCTGGTTGTTTGATCAGAGTTTGTTTGTATCAGCTGTTCATAGTTATAGGACTACCCTGTCAAACACCTTGAGATTCTCCTGTTTAAAGAAAACTCTCATCCCATATTATTTCCTTCATTTCTTGTTCTATTCTTGTCTGTCCCCTGTTACTTTGTTTTATCATATTGGATCTCAACTTTGTACTTCATGTGCTGTCCAGTTGTCTATTTGAACCCATTGCTACGTGTACCATCTCTTTCTCTTCCTTACTTGTGGTCATTGATGTTTCTTGCATACTTTATCATTCCTCTTATGTTATCCTCCATCCTTATCCTTTCTTTCCTTGACATCTGTTTGCCCAGGTTTGGCCTTTTTACCTTCTCTCCTGTTTCTTTCTCTTTCATTTCCTACTTGTTATACTCCCCTTTGGTTACAGATAAACTTCTTTGTCCAATTTGTTCCCTAAGATGTTGTGTGGTCCATAATACCTCGATTCGTGTTGTTATTTCTGTCTATTTATTCCAAGGATTCCCTATGTCCCCATATGTACTCACTGGTTAAGTTTATCAACTTGTATGATTGCTTATTCGGTTTGTCCGTAGAAGGTCGCCAATAACACAATGTTTCTTCTCACCAAGATCATCATATAACTATCACTTTTATCTGTTTGCCAGTCTTTGGAGGATATCATTCAGGCTCGAATGTGAATACCTCACTATACGTTTGTTGCACATTATATGCATGACCTAGGATAGGTATTGTTTGCCTTCTGTGATGATTCTACACGTCTCATCACCTTTGACTGTGCTAGACCAGAATATTACTTTTCATACATATTTTTAGTTGATAAATAATGTATTTCAGGGTCTCGCATGCTGACAGGTCTTATATGGTCAGATGTGCTCCATGTTATACTTGCACTAGAATTCAATAATTATATTGATATGGGGTGTTTCTGTAAGTCTGTAAAACTACTGGCAGCTTGTATATGTATCTCTCTCTCTCTCTCATAATGTATGTATGTATGTTGTTTTCTGCCCATCCCCACTGATTTCTGCAATCAGGCTTTATCTGCTTTTCAAATAGGGAATTATGGACACCCATTGCACTGTCCTCAGTGTGTTGTTCTTCTGGCCTCCTTCTTTGCCACGTTTCTTCTAGTGGAGAATGGGAGTCCTTACCACTTCTGGTTCTAACTTGTCAGAGTGGTAGGTCATAAAGATTTCTTCTCGAGTGGGTGTTGGAAAACTACTTTCTAGCCCATGTGTATCCACTAAGTGAAAAAGAGAGCTGTAGTTTTTCTTATGGTTACAGTACAAAATAATGAATTGTACAATAATATTCAGTATCCATGATGCTGCTCCTGGATGTTTTTTGCTTAGGCAAACTGCACTTGGCCTATCCAAATTTCAAGCCCTAGCTACTTATTGCTGTTTTTCTCTAGCTCATTTACTGGCATTATGATACAACTCACTGTCACTATGTTTGGTATTGCATCTTGTTTCTTATAATTGATGTGGACAGAGGTCTAGTTATGAATCCTACATGTCCAGGGCACTTCACCCTGATGTTTTTTTTATTGCTAAGTCTTATATGAGGTGTTTCCACTGAATGTTTTTCCAGATTGACGACACTTGGCATAAACAAATGTAACCAAAGGCACTTTCCTTAACATTGCATACACACAAGCCTTCCTATTTTTCTCAACTCCTTACTGTATCTTGTCATAGTTATTCAGTATTTCCTATAGTGATTCAGTGCTATATATCTTTTATTGTGCCTGTCAATTCAGTTCAGACCCAATTATATCACTATTTATTCCTGTTCCAGAAATAGTGGTATTCCATCAGTACACTTTCTTTTCATATTCTAGTACACTTTCTTTTGCATATTCTAGTATACCTGTTCTTTCAGTGCAGTTGATTTCAGTTAGGATTGTTCTTGAATAGTTGAGGGAGCTACCTGTATGCTTGATGACAATTTTCAAAAGTTAGGATTGTTCTTGAATAGTAGAGGGAGCTACCTGTGTGCTTGATGAGAAGTAATTTCTTAATTTAAAAGGAAATGTAAAGAAAAAAAGTTAAATATTGATTTTTGTGTGTCTAGTTGTCTTATTGCTCAGTTAATATTTTATTATGCCCACCATACAACATGTACAAGTAGCCAACTAATTAGAAACGCAAATTTGAAATACATACAAGCTAAATATGAAATAAGAATTTCGCACCTTTAGCAGATTCATAAAAAGTAGGTATCTTGTAAAATCATAGAGTGGTTTCTCCCACATCTTTTAAAAGTTCTTATCTAGCCCCACATACTACTCTTTAACTCCTGTTTATAACCAACAGAAAGAGCATTTTTCCCTTTACATTTCCACCTGATTTTGTAGTGTTTCTGTCAGAGCTATTTAAACGTTAGCTGAAACTTCAACTTCAGATGAGAATGTCACATTTAGAAGATGCTATATCTCTTTCTCACTGATATTTTTTTTCAACTTTCGATAGATTTGATTTGATTTGGTTTTTTATTTTAGTAAAATATATATATATATATATGACGGAATCGAAAATATCATTTATATGTGTGTGAAACTTAAAATTAATGTTTACAATACTATTTTATTGTCAATTAAAGTAATATGCATGCTAAAATACAAATACAACTTAAAAAACATTTTTAGTTGAAGATTATGCAGATGTTTAATTCATGTTTTGTTTTGTTTTGCTGATTTACCTAGGTAAATCAAGGTCACCACCTTGAAAAACAAGATGTTGAAGCAGTTGTGGATGGAATCTGCCAGGAAAACCTACTAGAAGTGGATATTACTCATTTTTTGCAGATGATCTGTGGGCATGTAAAAGACTTCAAGGTTACAATGTCTCTGGAAGAGACTTGCAAGTCATTTGAAAAGAGTTCCAACAAAATTGTTTTGGAGCAGGATATATACAAGAAAGATGGAGATGCCAGTATGATACCAGAAGGAGAAAGGTGTGTAATTAAATATGTGTAATAAAATTAGGGTACTATGTAAATTTGTGAGTTATCACCCACAATAAGCCATTTATAATTATTAAAGATGTGCATGTAAAAGTAAATTCAGTCATGGAACAAGATTGAAATTAAACAACTAAACTGAAGAAAAAGTTAGAACATTAAAAACAGTAATTATTTTAGAAAACATCATTTTCAAACCACATGACTAAAAGTAAGGTTGAGAAGAAGAAATGTTCTCACAGAAAAGCATTTAAAATTCATTCTGAGGGCTACTAAGTATAGGCCTTAGATCTATGCTTTAAACTTTTTTTTGTATTATAACTTGATCTTTCATACTTTACTTTTTTTAATTTATATGTACAAGTCAAAAGATGGTGTCCACAAAAGTTATTGTTAATGCTTCCTTTGTCAGCATTAACATTAAAAATTAAATTTATGTAATCTTTGAGAATATACCAATGTTGATTGCACTTTATGTTGATAACATATGCATGCAATGTTAATGCAGTGGCTTCGCTGCAGTTGCAAGTCATGGTGCAATGGGTGACATGTTTAGCACTTGTTTAGTTCATCATAGAGAATTCCCAACCATTTGATAGATATGCATATATCAAAAATACAATTTAACATTTACAACTATTTGTGCTAGGATGGTTACCCCTAATAAACCAGGAAAAGGAAATAATGTAATGGAATGGAAAATAAGATTATTGTTAAAATAAGTAACAGAGAATAATAAGTAATTTCTTGAAGTTTGCATTCAAATCCCATCATGCTCATTTCACATTGGAAGTAGTTTATGTAGTTTGTTATGTATTAGTTCTAATTGTATTGTGTTGTGAATACTCTTCTTGTTTTGTTAAACAGAGTCTGCCAAGTGTGATAATTAATCTCAACAAATTGACTGCACTTATGTAATTGAATTATTAAAACTTACAAATCTTGATTGATGCTTCATGTAGTACATTTTGTACGTGGAAGTTTTGTAAGTTATTTATGTGGTTAGATAGGTTTTTTATGTTTGCATGTGCATATATTATGTCTGTGCATCCAAGCTTGATATTGTGTTGAGAGTAGGGACTATTTTAAAGAATTTTTCAGAGCTGTAGAAACAATGGGTTAAAATGTATACAATATTGTAAAGTCTTTTAGAGGGTTCTAAGCATTATCTTATGTATTTTTGTTATTTGAACTTTGGGATACAAAAGTTCATTTTTGGATTTAATGAAAATTTTAGTAAAATTGTACACTTTTGTATTAGATGTGAAAGAAACTTCTCTTAAAATTTTATCTGAAGATGCTGAAGTCTACATTTTATTGTAACATCCATTATTATACATAAAATGTGATGTACAATTGTTATTAAAATTTAGTGCTTTAGCAGGTCTCTGGGATTTGCACATAAAAGTCCAATTGCACAAAATCCAATCTCTTAACTGTAATGAGAACTTTAGAACTACATAAAATTGTTTGAGCTGCATGATATAATAGCTCCTGGTTGAAGAAAGCTGAAATAGAAACAACTCTCAACCAAAATTAAACTGATGAATAAAGAAGCCAAAAGAAAATATCAAACTTGCTAGTGTGTGAAATAATTTGCCCCAGAAAATCTAAAGTATTATTCATTATTCAGGAGACATGAATGAAGTGTGTAATATGATCAAAGAAATTATATTTAGTTGTCTTATTCTTGTAAATTAATAATTTAAACCCCTATGGTCAGTCTTTTATTTTTGTTATTTTGTGAAATAAAATTGCTGTATATGTGCATCAGATTTCACTTTGTTAGTATTTGTAAGATGCAATAAATTAATATGTAGAAAAGTAGGGAAAAGTTAAGTGACTACTCTGTATTATGCAGTTTTGTTTATTTGTGAAAATAAATTAATTCTTGTTACATATCCTCAAATTCCTTGTGTAGTACTAGAATATTGCAGATACATGTGTACTAAAATAATTGTTTATTAAAATATAGCATGTTGAAGGTTAATTTGCATTATTTGAGAAGCAAAGACAAAATTGTGCTCGTTTTTGATGATATTTATCATTGGAGCATTCTGTATCTGAGTATGATCTCATATTTTTATTTTTCTTTCCTGTTGTTTCCTAGTGGGAGGATAAATTTTCCTTTGGACCTTCTACAATGCCATCATCCTTGTGAACCTTTCCAACAACTTTATTCAAGCATTAAACAGAAATTCACAAAAGTTTATCAGACTTTCTTCCATCCCATTCCCTCACTTCCAGACTTTTATTATTTTTTTCTTTTCAGAACAGCAGGTGCACCAGGTGACATTACAGTTTTATTGAGCTGAGATAATAAGAAAATATATAATTTGAGTGAGATTAGGTTAACCTCATGAGGCTACATTTCTGTAATTTGTAGATTCAAGGTATTTATTACTCTTTGTTTGAAAAATATTTTTTTTGCTAGAAACTGTGAGTTTCATTGCCTGTAATTATAATTATCATTTTCTTTTTACAAATTGTTCCATAAAACAAAAGTTTAGAAGTATGAGTAAAAAGTTTGCGAGACAATGACAAGCTACTTTTTTGGTCATGAATCTAAGGTTGTGAATATTCAGTATAGCTTTGCTCCAAAATAAGCAGAGGCATTTCATAAATTAGGAATTTTTCTTGATTTGACAGTTAATTTAAATTTATTAAAGCTAGCTTTTGTTGTTTCAACTTCAGTGTTTGCTTGTAATTTATTGGTTTTGAATATTATTATGTGCAATGTAAAATGAAATGTATAATTTTTATTTTCCATTAATTTTCTTTGAAATTTATTCAAGGTGGAATATAATGATGTGGCTGGATAAACAATCAGATGATAATGAAAATGCAGAGAAGAGTGAAAGAGACAGATTCTCATATGGAACTTGTGCCTCATCAAAAACTGAATGGCGTGATTTATTTTTGTAGTTCACTAATGTTTCAATAAGTATGAAATATAATTGTAAACTTATATACCACTAAGTAGTCTAAAATGACTTTCAATAGCCTAAAACATATACAGTATCTTTTGAACTTCAATACATTTCAAAGTATGAAAAAAAAACTCATTTTGCTTGTAAGAGCTAATTCAGTTTTATATTATTCCATGTCACATATTTGAGAAGCTTTCTCAACAACGTCTAGTTGAATTTGATTTATACTTGCTCTGATAAAGGTAAAGATTGAACTTATCATGCATGAAAAATTTATTTTAAAACCTTAAGTAAAATGGACATTTCTGAATAGCAAGAAACATGACATTATTTTTATGAAAGGTTGTACAAACAAACTTGCTGTTCAGCTTTTGCTGTTGTATATATGGAAATAACTGCATTACATGTACATGTTCTAGAATAAAAATTGTTCCTGTATTTAGTGATGAAAGTAGTGAAGTTATTTGGAGTTTTTAAAGTTATGTATTACATGTTTGTTTTATTTTTTCACTACTAAGTTAGCTACTCTTTATATTAATGTAGAATGCTTTATTTACTTTTGAACTTGTATTTCATTCATGACATATTATGGATTTGCTTTTCTCAAACATAAAATTTAGCCCAATAGTACCCCACTTGCAATCTGTCACTGAATATGCTTGATCTTTGAGACATGAGGTATTTTAATGTGATGGTCATTCCCATTAATCATTGGTAAAATAGTAGCCCAAAAGTTTCTGATCAGTGTTTTAGAGACCTTTAAAACAACATTCTTAATATTATAGGATTTGACTGTGGTCTTTTGTCTTACCATGTTCTATATATATCCTTTTATTATTTGTTTAGTAAGTATGTGTTGTATAATCATTACCTAAGTTGGATACAGATAATTGTAAAACTTTTTACAATAGATAATGACTTATCATTATAACATTTTTGGAAGATATAAATCTTTAATTTCCTTTTAAATAAATAAGCTGTAGCATTTAAGTTAACAATACTTAATTTATATTTAGTCACATAATAGTACTAGAGAACATTTATTATGTTGAGAAGAGGTTAAAAGGATTGAAATAAATTATTTAATAACCTGTTTTTCAATGTTAATAATATAACAAACATAATAACAAAAGTATTATGGCCAGAGAACTCTTAAGGTACATGGAAATAGTATGTGCATAGTTTTATTTTAAAATTGATATTTGTTAAGACAGGCACTTAATTGTTTTTCTTCTGTTATTATATTATGGATGTAAAATGCTTATTTCTGTTCCTTATGTTATATTCTAATTATTATTTTCCGATTCTCCAACTTTCCAAATCTGAAATTTAAATTTGTGTTGAATAGGGATCCGAGTTCTCTCAGTGTTCTATCTAAGACGCTGATATTGTTGTGTTCATTAAAGCACACAAATTATTTATTTACTTTTAAATGTTTCATGATAACAATCTTAGATTTAATTTTTTTAATTAGGTGAAACATATACTGTCATTTCTTGTAATTTTATATAATATTTCTAAAGTATTTTCTTTCTGTATATAAACTGACAGTGTTCATTGTTTATGAAACTATGCAATCAGGTATTTTAAGTTTCTTTATAGTTGACTTTGTGGGAGATTGCAGTGTAATAGAGATATAAAATAGTGGTATATATAACTAACAAAAAAAAAAAATTTTGTGTTATTATAGATTGAATGAAACACTTTGTGAAGATTGAATGACATTCAAGGGTATGGACTTAGCAAGAGGAAAGACAAAGCTCACTTTCAGGTTTGTGTTTTTTAGAGAGACCTTTAAGACAACATCCTTAATATTACAGGATTTGACTGTGGTAGTAATGGGTATTTTGTCTTACCATGTTCTATATATATCCTTTTATTATTTGTTTAGTAAATATGTAATGTATAATAATTACCTAAGTTAGATACAGATAATTGCAAAACTTTTTTGTAAGGAAGATATTTCGTGGGTGTGTACATAAATCAAGCTTTCCAGTACACCCTTTTTTAAAATTTAGTATAGAAATTTAAACCTCTTGTGACATCTGAATTACTCACCAGTGTGGCTGAATCTGCTATAATATCCAGGCTTATGGAGAGTAAATTCTGTACCTTCTTCCTCCTTACAAAATTCAACACAACACATGACAGTGAATTCATTATCTGGTTCTTAATTTTATAAAGGTGTCTTCTCCATGGATATCTTGCATTCTGTTTACTGATATTGTTAAATAAGGCTTGTTTAAGCTTGTAAGTCACTATAAGGTGTTTAGGTTAATATGAATAAGTCTACTATTTTATGGAAGAGGGACAGTTCAGCCAACCTTCTAAACTCTGTATCTTCATAGCTGCTTACTATTAATAGACAAGTTCTTTTGGCAGTGAATTTTATTTTTGATGTTAATAAATCAAGATTTTGGGCTGTACCCTGTATACTGGAAATTGTGACATCCTTTTCTAGCCTACCTAATTACCACCCAAATTCAATTTAATTACATTGCAGAAGAGGGCCATCTCTTGAATCAAGTTTTATACATTTCTTTATTGGTATATTGAACTGTTTTTTTAGTTTAGTGTTGATGGTCATTTTTACCCTTTAATAAAAATATATTCAAAAAAGATCTGTTATATCTTTCAACTGATTTATGCTAAAATATTTAGATTAATATTACAAAACACAGATTTTTTATGCATTTTTATTAAATAGAAACTGGTTTTAAGAAAATCTCCATTAAAAAGAGAAAAAGTGTGAAATTTCTCTAATCCAAGAAGGTTTGTAATAATAATAAGCTTTGAATGCATTGTATCTTGAAGGTATCTTTAATATTATTGTAAGAGAGTAACATCTTCATGAAGGGTAGTTGTTTTGGACGGTATAATCACTGTTACTTGTGAGACTATGCATATTTATTTTACAGACCAAGAATGTAAGAATTACTAACTTCAGTATATTAAGAGACAGTTGTCCTCAGACTTTTTTTTTATTATTATTATTATTCTACATACTCAAAAATAGTGAATACTCAGTGTGAGATCAGTGGTTAACTTAATTTGAATGATTATTCATATCTGGATTATTTCATTTGGTTCATATATTGGCTAAACTTCTCTGTTAAGAGAAACAGTTGCACATCAAATTCCTTCTATAAAATGCTTAACAGTTTAGTTTTTGAATGGTAATTTTCATTGTATCTATGATAGTGCTAAACTTAATTACACAGGATGAGAAGGCTGATCGTGGAGATCACATAACTTTACAAACTTTCTTGTTGGGGCAAAAGGACCTGTAATTATTCCAGTATGTTTAGCTATGTTTCTTACTTTGATAAACAGTTGTTGTTCAAAAATGTGGTTGTATTAATATTTGGATTGTAATTCTTTATAAGTGTAGTATATTATTTGTTTTTGAATTTCACACAAAGCTACATGAGAGCTTCCCTAATTTAGAGGGAGGGCAGCTAGTCATTACCACCCACTGCCAATGTTTGGGCTACTCTTTTACCAACAAATAGTGGGATTGACTTTTACATTATAACATCCCCATGGCTGAAAGGGCAAGCATATTTGAATCCATGACTCTCAGATTACGAGTCAAACACCTTAACCCACCAGGCCAGGTCGGGCCCCGTGTAGTATATTATTTTGTTAATAATGCTGGTTTTATTGCAGTGATTGTTTTTGTTTTTCCCTAACCCCAGCTTTAACATTGTGAATAAGGGAGATGGTACACAGTGGTCTGGGGTGTGGTGTTGGGACTCTGTTCCTTTCTTAAGTGCTGTGCTGTGCAAATTGTTCTGCTTCTGTTAAGAATATTTAAGATATTTCTCTTTGAAATGTTCGTTATTTTGACTTTACAGTGTTTAATGATCTTGTTGTTATATCAGTATTTTACCTTGCAAATGACTGATAATATAATCTCAAGTGTGAGCCTACCAGTGACAAATTTCACTGTTGAATTGTTTGAAATCTTCTATGTGTAAACTGGTAGACAACTGCCAGGGAAGTAAAATCAACAGAATAAAATAGCTCGTGCTCATTTGATACACTTCACTGTGTCTTGCTGATTTAGATATTTTCATTGGTACGGGTACTGGAAGGTAATCTGTCGTCTGGCCTTGATGTTTCTCTTAGAGAGCAAAGGTTTCCTCCTTGCACACCTCCCATGTAAGTTAAACTTGTGCAGTCTCTTTCTGATTGTAGAGGCATGCACTTTCACATCAACAGTAGCCAGAACCTGCTGTAAATCCCGTGATGACATTTTAAAGTGTATGGAGACCTCCTATAGCATATTGCGGTTTGCTCTCGGGGTGAACTTGCTTAGACGACCAGACCTGGGCATGTTGGCAGTTGTTTTGAAAGTCCTCCACTTGTTGACTATTTTCCAGACAGTGGAATGGCTGATTTCAAAATCTTTTGGGATCTTTTTAAATCCCTTACCAGACTCATAAGCTGCTACAATTTTCTTTCTCAAAGCCTCAGACAGCTCTTTTGCTCTCACCATGGTGCTCAATCTCACTCCAACAGTCAGGCATGTAAATCATGCAATTTAAATCATCTCATTCTTATATTGTCTATATGTGTAAGTTATGGTCATTGTGATTTGGCTTTGATTATATCCTAATTCAAATTCTAGGTTGAATACATGATATGGATTGGATATGTAAAACAAACAAAGAAAGAAAAAAAAATTTAGTGTATGTGTGTGATACTTTGATGTGATCAGTGAATTGGATCCACTGATAACAGCAAATTTGTCCAGGAAGTGTGGGTACTGTATTTAACAAGTTTTTAGTGTATATAAAATAAGGGGCAAGTGTGTACAATTAACAAAATCTTTATTAAAATAAAACAGAAATAAACAGTTGATGTTTATGCTAAACTGTGCTTAGTTTTACAAATTTTAAAAATTTGAAAGGTTTTTTTTAAGGTTTACATTTTTTAGTAACTGGTAGTATAAGGTTGGAGCAGCTTATACTTTGTGCTAAATATTGACTGTTTTAAAATAAGGCTTTTTGTAAAATTTGAAATCATCTTATTGTCAGTTAAACATATCTTGATATTGATAGATGGATGGTGTATGTATGTTTCCTCTTATGCTCTGTTAACTTCTTATTTTGATATCCAATATTTGAATTTTATTTTGGTGAAATGCAATCTAGTACCATTATTTAGACACTTCTCTTTTGCAGTAAATTAATATTGGATTGGTAACTCTGTCTCTTTCTTCACTCATTCCTCAGTACAAGATGAAAAAAGCTAGCAAACGTTGTTATTTCTACCATGAAACTTGAACTGTATCAGACACTATGTAAACCTGGGAATATGTTCTAGATTAGTTGTTTCAGTAACTTGTTTATACATGTTTTGAATATAGTTTACTGACCAAGTTTACTTTTAAAGTATTCCATACTTAGTGATCTTGAGATAATATCTGGGTATTTATAATTTGAAAAGACTTCAACATAGTAACTTAAGTTTCAAAACATTTAAATAAATTATTTCATGTAATCCAAGCAATCCTTAGTTCAAATGATACTTATAGGGTAGCAATTAATGTATTCCCAAATAACCAACCTGTTTACAAATTGTTCATTATTGTGATCACATTGCGCCATAGGTTTTGCAGATCCTAATATTAAACAGTGGGATTAATGATAATGGTGTTTTTAATTGCATATATTTTTTGTTACTTGTATCTTGTATTAGGAACATTGTTGTGATTCCACAAGAATTAGATGGATAACTAGTCGAGAAAAAATCATTTGAAAAAGTTAATGGGGTTCTGGACCCTACTGTTAATTTTAAGGGAAAAAAGTTGTTTTGACTATAACCATAAGTTTCAAGAAAAGTATTTATTTTTAGTTTTTTTTCTCAAGAAGTACCTTTGTAGTTATGTGAAAATATACTTTGGATAGATATTTTACAAGATAATGTGTGTAATTATTTAAATGATGTAATAGCAATGTTTTAAGAAGTTGAGTACTAATTTCAAAATTTATTAAGAATTTCTATGGATGTATGCAAGAGATGGATAATCATTTATTAATTATGAATTTACATTTTTCATTGAGGAAAAAAGTTAGAAGTTTGTGATAACTTTTATTGAGCAAAATTCTAATCATTGTATGAATAATATTTCTTGTACAATAAATACTTTAGATTCTCCCAGTTCTTTAGTTTCAAGTAATCCACAGAAAAAACTTGCAGGTGACGAAGAAGAGTTTAATGTAAGAACTACACTTTGTTGTCATTAAAAAAAATGAGCTAATTAATGAAATAGTAGATAGTCTCTTGTTTTAGTTGAATGAAAAATGCATGAAAATATATTTGGTTTATTATGAGCAGTCCTACTGTGTTGTATATATTTAAGGTTGAAATGTATATACATGTTCTTGACTTGTAATGAGTATATTTAAAATACATATATGTTACTGAACATTTATGCCCAGTGTAAAAGAATGTGAGAGAAGTTATTTCAAACAATGAATAATTTTCACAGCTGCACTGTCTCCTATAAAATTTTTGTTGTAGTATGAGGTCCATATTTATTTTTTAACAGGTATATTATTGTTACTCTGATCTGCTTTGCTGTTTACTTATAATTATTTTTAATACTATTCATTTGGTTGGTGTCTTTATCCTAGGTATATGCTAGTATAATAATAATTCAACTATATCTTGTTATATGTATGCTACTGAAGACAGCATTACTTGTTTAATTCTAAACTAGTGCGTGTACAATATTCTCTTGATATAAGACTGGTAACAATTTAAATCATCTCATTCTTATATTGTCTATATGGTCATTGTGATTTGGCTTTGATTATATCCTAATTCAAATTCTAGGTTGAATACATGATATGGATTGGATATGTAAAACAAACAAAGAAAAAAATAATGTAGTGTACGTGTGTGATACTTTGATCTGATCAGTGAATTGGATCTACTGATAACAGCAAATTTGTCCAGGAAGTATGTATTTAACAAGTTTTTTAGTGTATATAAAATAAGGGGCAAGTGTGTACAATTAACAAAATCTTTATTAAAATGAAACAGAAATAAGGGATGATGTGCAGACTGTAACAGTTGATGTTTATGCTAAACTGTGCTTAGTTTTACAGGTTTCACTCTCAGGATTGATAACTGAAAGCATTTAGACTGAAACTGTATTAGTCATAACGTATTTTACTAATTATCTTTCCCCAGAAAATATAACCATGTTTTGTCAATAATTTAAGTAACTCTCTATATGCCAAAGAGAATAACAACTATTTTTATACTTTTGACCTCGCTTTGGTTCGGGGTTTTCAGACCATGACACAAACCTGGACAACATTTCTATATCATCTAGAACTTCAACAACAAGGAAGAACCAACAGTGTATAGCATTACCAGTTCATGGAATTGGAGAAGTTGGTATGTATATGTAATAAAATATTGGAAATGAATATTACTTGTTAGTAATGGAGGGTTAATAATCAAGTTAGCTGGCAACAGTTTAACATATTTAGCAAAGTTATGAAATGGATTGAAAGTAAAGTGAAAACAAATTTTAATGTCATAAAACAAAGAGGAAAGAATATAATATTTTAAATTCAAAAAAAGGGAAATAATGAACGTATCAGAAGCATTAAGCTAAAAAGATCCTAAAGGGGAAACCATACTTTTACCTCACTATCAAATTTTACCCATTTAAAAATGTAAAAAATTTGGCATTTTGTCACATATTTTTCTTCTTTGTAACAATGTACACTTTTTTAAACTTTTAAATTTATTTTGTTTAATCTTTTTCGTACCATTCCCCAGTGTCACAATGATATATCTCTGAAATTACATGCAGCTTGCTTTAAATTACAAATTATGTTACCCATGAGCTATTACAACCTGTTCTTGTGCCTTTAGAACCATTTTTTATATTATAATTTTACTTACTCTAATCTTAACTAACCTAACAAATACACCTATATTTACATGTCAATTACTTTTACACTTATGCCTAAATAACAAACATTAAAAAAAGAAATAAAGTACTCAACTAATCTCCTGATTTTTTCTTGAACTTTTCTATTTCTTTTTTGAGGGGTGGTGGATAAAATAGGGTTGATGAGTTGGTTTGTAGATGTTTTTGAATTTCACACAAAGCTACTCGAGGGCTATCTGTGCTAGCCATTCTTAATTTAGGACTGTTGGGCTACTGTTTTACCAACGAATAGTGGGATTGACCATGGCTGAAAGGGCGAGCATGTTTGGAATGACAGGGTTGCGAACCCACAACCCTCAGATTACGAGTCGCACGCCTTAACACGCTTCGCCATGCTATACGTATAGTGTATATCAACTTCATTGATTTACTTCTACAGCTATTTATTGCTGTTTAGCCATAACTAACATTTAAAAAAAAAAAGGGGTTATCTATGCTTATACTTTTACAAAAAGCTTCTCCTAACATCCCACAAAAATCAAAGCACTAAGTGATGGAGATGACACAAAAAGAAGCTGAGCTATAAATACATCAGTACCTTAAAACGATTCTCTGCCTTACTGTCAGTATATTTGGGATTTTTCAAGAAACTGAGCAAATTCTGTCACAAGAAAATTTCCACAGCATGAAGATGAGTTTAGAGTAGGAATGGTAAAATGAAATACTGCAGAAATATCTAATAACAATCTATATCCATATACAAACTTCTAACATTATTTAATAATCAATATATTGTTGTCTACTATTGTATTTTCAATCTTATCTGGTGCTCCTTTGCATTAAGGTGCAAGAAATATTACATAGTTATACATTTCTTTAACTTCGGAGAAAATTTTTTCTTTATTTTTCTTGCATTTCAGCAAGAAATAAACAAAAAATAATTCAACTGAATTATCCCTTCACCAAAGCAGCAGTATTTATTTCTCGTGCAAAAAATTTTGTTTTTAAAATTTGGTTGTAACACTGAAGTTTTTCCAAATCACTAAAATCAAATTAAATTTGGGTGGAAATTAGGTAGGCTAGAAAAGGATGTTACAATTTCCAGTATACAGGGTACAGCCCAAAATCTTGATTTAATAACATCAAAAATAAAATTCACTGCCAAAAGAACTTGTCTATTAATAGTAAGCAGCTATGAAGATACAGAGTTTAGAAGGTTGGCTGAACTGTCCCTCGTCCATAAAATAGTAGAATTATTCATATTAACTTAAACACCTTATAGTGACTTACAAGCTTAAACAAGCCTTATTTGACAATATCTGTCCACAGAATGCAAGATATCCATGGAGAAGACACCTTTATAAAACTAAGAACCAGATATCATGTGTTGTGTGGAATTTTGTAAGGAGGAAGAAGATACAGAATTTACTCTCCATAAACCTGGATATTATAGCAGATTCAGCCACACTGGTGAGCAATTCAGATGTCACAAGAGGTTTAAATTACTATACTAAATTTTAAAAAGGGTGTACTGGAAAGCTTGATTTATGTACACACCCACGAAATATCTTCCTTACAAAAAAAGTTTTGCAATTATCTGTATCTAACTTAGGTAATTATTATACATTACATATTTACTAAACAAATAATAAAAGGATATATATAGAACATGGTAAGACAAAATACCCATTACTACCACAGTCAAATCCTATAATATTAAGGATGTTGTCTTAAAGGTCTCTAAAAAACACAAACCTGAAAGTGAGCTTTCGTCTTTCCTCTTGCTAAGTCCATACCCTGAATGTCCTTCACAAAGTGTTTCATTCAATCTATAACAACACAAAAGTGTTTTTGTTAGTTATATATACCACTATTTTATATCTCTATTACACTGCAATCTCCCACACAGTCAACTATAAAGACACTTAAAAACCTGATTACATAGTTTCATAAACAATGAACACTGTCAGTTTACATACAGAAAAAATAAAAATATTATATAAAATTACAAGAAATGACAGTATATGTTTCACCTAATTAAAAAAAATTAAATCTAAGATTGTTATCATGAAACATCTAAAAGTAAATAAATAATTTGTGTGCTTTAATGAACACAACAATATCAGCAAGTGTCTCAGATAGAATACTGATCCACATCTTTCTTGATATACAAACATATTCTTCCTATTATTGACAGAAAATGAATTTAGCACTGCCCAGAGAGCTCGGATCCCTATTCAACACAAATTTAAATTTCAGATTTGGAAAGTTGGAAAATAAAAATCACACATTGTGTTCATCTAGGGGTGTTATCCTTTCATCTTCATATATGGGATTTGCCTGGTCCATAACCATCTATACTTTCCAAATGTGTACCACTTTCTATATCTTGTCCTTCGTTTTTTTTTCTTCTTTCTGTCAACAGAAGTGGCAAACTTTTCACCACTGTTTTGTCTACCACTTCCTTCCTGTTCTATGGTGACTCACCGCTCAGTCCTTTTCACGTGGTTGTTTAGCTATGGACTATCAATCTTCACTCTAGCTGGTTATTGGATAGCTTGGTTTTCTACATTTTGCCTTCCCCACTTTATTCCGACCCTTTTCATGCCTCGTTGGGACCTGACAATGATTTTATATTCTCTGACACATGCTCTGTTTGAATTATTGGCTTCTAGACATATTTCCATCTCCTTACCTATGGTCTCCATTGTTCTGATTTTAATATCATTAGTGTTTTTCACAGTCTTACATTGTACTTATACTTACTTTACCCAGACCTGGCTTCTTTTCTAAGACTTCTGTTACTTGGGATGGTGATTGTACTTTTCATCCTATTTCCCTCCCTCCTGTTTCTTTCCTATATACTCATTTAGACTCATCTTCTGCATCTTGTCTTGGTGTTATTTGGCACGTACGTATTTTAAGGGCTCCTGCTATTTTTTTATTCTACCGTTGGACCCCTCATTGTCTAGATCTGTTGCCTGCTACTATTACAGTGTGGATAAGCCAACTCCTTCAGTTTGGATATTATCTGTATGTTAGTACATGTGGATGATTCTCACATGTCTTTCATAAAACCTGCTTTATTTCCTGCTGAGTTTTAACTCTAATCTATTTTTTCAATCTTCACACTGCCTTTGGGTAGGGTAAGTATATTTTCTTTTCAGCACCCATTTCTCTTTCATTGATCCTGCCAGACAGCTGGCGTTGCCTCCTACGGTATATGAATTTTCCAAAATTTGCATATGGTTTAGGGTAATAATAATACTAAAAAAAAGTGGTCAATCCTTTTGCCCTGGCATTACCAGTCCTCACTGTCATGTTAGGGTCTTCTGCAAGGTTGCTTGGGGTATCCTTGGTATTATATTTATCTAAGTTGCCTAGTGCAGCATCTACCATTCCATGGACTTTCATGGAAAAGACCAGTGTCAGGAGGGTGTCTACCAAGTTCTTGCTCTTGCAGACTTTTAAAAGTAGTCTCATGTTACTGTCTCCAGTAAAAGACCTTTTTTGGCAGGTATCTGATAAGGATCTTGATATATACTGAGGTCTTCCAAGTGTAAATTCTTCTCCCTTTGTTCAGATTCCTGGCTACTAGTTCACTTCATGTTAAATGTGATTTTAAAAATGGTGTTAATCAGAAAATTTGATAATATCAAGGCTTCTTATTGTCTAAAGTTGTTCATATTTGAAAATTGGGAATTCTATTAACTTATTGATTCTAATGATTTAGCTCTTGCAGATACTTAGGTTAGAATCAGTATCCTTACCTGATTAGGCTGGATGCTGCCCAGACTTTAGAATGTTAAAACTATTAATATAAGATTTTATAATTTGTAACCTGTTGCCATAGAAACATGAGTGTGCTAAAAGAGCGACGGTTACATGTCACTTTGGTTAGTAGTGAGTGATATTGAAGTAGCTTCATTTCCTCTAGTATATTAATTAAGAATTGGGGATGGCTATACATAACTTTGAAGTTTTTACACAGAATTATAGAACAATACAATCTTTATTACGGGGTTCACTGTGGCTCATCTTTTACATTTAAATTTTCTGGGGGAAAATTTTTGTAAGTTGCTTTGAACATGGTTTTAGTTTCTGCATCCTGTTACTTTGTTAGAATTTAAATTTCTGCTTTAACATGACTCCTTAGTTTGAGAATGTATCAAATCTAACTTTCAACTTGCAACACTAATATAGATTATTATAAATTTTTTAAATCAACATGAAAAATATGTAACATTATATTCTTCTTAAATTCTGTGTTAAGTTTTAATTTATTTTCATGTATTGTACATGCATATAGTTACATAGTATTCCTTTAACCATCTTAACAGGATGTTGTAAGTGTGTTGAAGATGGGCACGTCACAAGATTGTCCTAATGTAGGTGGGGACGGGAGAAGTAAATCTGGTTGCTTCAAGTATGGTGAAAATGGACACGTCTCATGAGACTGTAAAAATCCTGACAGAAGTTGGACATGATGGTAAGTTTTATGTAAACTGTTTTGATGTTACAAGATACTACTATATTTTAGGATGTCTGTAAAGAAGTTGAAGGTTTACTTGTAAGAGTAATGCATGTTGAAAAAAACGATTAAAGAAAACCTGATACGGAACTTACTCTATCATCAGTATTTAACTTTCTAACAGGTTATGCAACAATTAGCTATAGAAAACATGAAATGAAGTATACTTTTTCCACTAAGATGGCCCCTGATTGTGGATCCTGCATGTGGTGATGGGACCTCCCAGGGATGGTTTTGTTCTTCAGTTTACCTCCTCTGGAATCTAAACATCCACCCACGTGTTTGCCACATGTGGCGACCCGTGAAGGGAAGAAGAGGATCCTTGTAGTTGAGGGGTCAAACCGTTACACACCACTTTGGCCTTGAATTCCTTGGGTCGGTCGGCTAGTCCACTTGGGCTCGGGTCAATCAAGTACCAGTGTTGGAAGTTCTCAATTATAAATACTTAAAGTTGTGAGAATATTGTGTTCATTGTTTTTAACCAAACTTCTACCTGTTTTTCCAGTAAATCTTATCTGTGTATTTAAGGCAGTACTCAAACTGCACTATTTATATTGACTTGCTTAGTTCTCTTCAGGCCCTGGAATTGCTTCACGTTGGTTCACCACCCTGTTCTTGCTGATATTCAAAACCGACTGGGCCATTTCTCTTTAACATCTATTTCTATCCAGTTTTCTGGATATCGGCCACGCTTGGTATTCATGGGAAAGAGCTTGCCGACACTGCAGCTAAATCTATCTGCTCTGGCACTGTCATCGCTGTGTCTATTCCATACATGGACCTGTATTCAAGACTCGGCTCTGTGCCAACTGGCAGTCGACTTGAAGTGAACAATGAGAAAACAAGCTTTTCCAAATAAAACCCTATAGTGGAGTTTGGCTGCCTTGCTTCCGTAAGGTTCGGAAGGGGGAAGTTGTTCTGACTACGATTGGTCGCAGTCTTTTAACACATCGTTTCCTTTATCTGGAACTGATGCACCGATGTGTAGTTTGTATAACACTCAGATTACTATAAGCTACATTGTACTTTCTTGCCATCCTTATGATTCTCAACGGCACTATTTTAAACATGTTCTGTCCCAAGGTTTTTCCATAACATTAGACAGTGTTATTGGTGAAGGTGACACTGTCCACCTTGATAATGTTTTTAGTTTTTTAACAGCCATTAATCTTTTTAATGTCATTTAAATGTTTTATATTTCTTCATTTAATCTTTTTTATTGTGGTTCCACTTTAAGAGTCACAATCTCTAGTTCAATTTGAAATTAGAAAATGGCCATAACATTAAATTCCAGAACTGGAAAGGCCAACTTCAGGTGACTAATGCTGCTGTTTAAACTACTCGTCAGTCGTCCTGGCGAGTTTTTATTACAATTTTGCTACATGTCTTTTAACACTTTTATTACCTACTTTTTGATAGTGGCTGTAATGACACATAACCCAGAACCAGGACTGGAAAGGCCAACTTCAGGTGACTGACTGTGGTTCTTGTACTTACCTGTTAGTCTTCTTGGTGGTTATGATAATTACCATTATGCTACAGACAGCTCGTTACGACTTTTGTTACTGTAGTTTTTCTCTTAACGTTGTAGACTAGATGTAAACATTGGTTTTATGCTATTTATGTTTTTACTTGCTGTTTTGTTTTACTTTCATGTCCTTTTATGAATTTTACTACATTTACTTTAATTTTACCTTTTTCCGGATGTTGGGCAGATAGCCTAGCTCCTTTGTGCCATAAAACACGAAATCAACCAACCAACCACTGAGATATAAAAAATTTCCAGATCTTAACACATTGTAGTCAGACTAGTAACTAAACAGACTCTATTTCCACTAACAAATCTTTAGCATAAGTATTTCATAAAAAAAATCTGATTCTTTTATACAAAATACCTGTAATCTTTACTAAATACCTACCTAATTTAGTGAAGATATGAACGTTGTGTCAAAAGTTAGCATAAATACTTGACATGTGCAAATGTGTAGAACTTGTGTATATTATACTGAGCCTGTAGCAAAAGGATTAAGTTGTAATTTCGTTTTTCATTACTAATGAAATTTGAGTCAAATTTTCTTATTGTTAACTTGTTGTCTTTTCCTCCAAGATAGGTTTTCTGTTGTGTCCTTTATCCTTTTCTTTAGTGGACTTGTAAGTTTGATAATTGTTTTTTAACATACAAGTTCCATAATGGTTTTGTATGTCAAATGTTGTTTATTAATTTATATTGCTGTACTTCATGACAATTCTAGTGGGCTCTAAGTTCTGTCTGAAGGTTTCTACCTATCTATCTATTTCCTTC